>NW_020837985.1:11431720-11471534 GCF_003676395.1 Aethalodelphis obliquidens | reverse complement strand
GTGTGTGTGTGTGTGTGTGTGTGTGTGTGTGTGTGTGTGTGTGTGTGTGTGTTTAACAAAGGGAACTCTTTTTCAGATTCTTAATTGACAATCACATGTTCCCATCTAAAAACCGGAGCAGATGATGAGATCATAAAAACGTGAGGCAAAAAAATGCCCGTTCCCTGCCCTTATTGACTCTTCAACGTACAGAGTTCATTGAGGGAGACTTCTTGTCTGCGGTAGGGACTTTCCTGTGCTTTTGAGTATCAAAAGGAAATTAAACCAGCCAGAATAATTCATTGAACACACAGTAAATGCAAATTGGCTTTTAAGAACAATAATAGCGAGTATTAATATTCCTGGTTATTATTGTCACTAACATTTATTGAAAGATCCCAGGACATGGTAATTATTCTAGAGCTCCCTCCTGTAGATTCTGAAATAGCCAGGAAAGGCAGGCTGCTACTATCCCCTGTTTCTGTTGACTGATGAGCACTAAGATCAGAGAGGGTGAGTGTCTCTTCCAGGCTTGCACAGGTGGGTAAGGAGCCAAATGTGAACCCCAGCTTGTACGTTTCCCACCACATCACAGAAATTAGACCCAGATCCCCAAGGTTGACACACTTCCTCATGCTCTAAAGTGGGAAGCCCCTCCACTCTCCCCAGCTGCACCTGCACCCCACCAATCCCCTATTTCCACGGGTTCCAGGGAAGATTTGATAAAGTCCCAAATCCCCAGCTACTCCCTTGGTCTGGTTATCTGAACTGGACCTTATGGCAAATTTCTCCCCAGAACAAAAATCTGTTTCAAAAGGCATTTTCCTGGCAATGTTTGATGCTAACAGGGTTTTTCCCAGATAGCTGTGATTTTCAGCCCCTGTCTTGTTCATTTCATCAACGTTTATTGAGCACCTACTGCATGCGATAATCTCAACCCTGGGGAGGCAATCATGTGGCTCGCACTCTAGCGAGAGGGAAGAGAGGGAACCAAGGCAGGGAGGAGCGCTCACCATCCCCAGCCAGTGGCCCCATCAAGTGTACTTCCTTGGAGAGCCTTTCCCACGATGGGTGGAAGGGGGGTTGGCCAGCGAGCGCTGGGCACAGGAAGCTACTTGAATCCAATAGCTACCTTTCTCTCCCTCCTTCTTGACCAGCAAAACCTGCCTCTCAATGACAGAGGTTCCAAAGGCAGGTCCTCAAGTTCCCAGGCTCCCTTGCCACTAAGAGTGGTCATGTGATCAATGCCAGCCAGTGAGAGTGGAGGGCAAACCTGTTGAGGCTTCCGAGGAACATTTCTCTCTGATAAGATACAGATGCACAAATAGAAAGCCTCAGCCCTGTCTTTTCTAATCTTGATTTTTTTTTTTTTTTCGCGGTACGTGGGCCTCTCACTGTTGTGGCCTCTCCCGTTGCGGAGCACAGGTTCCGGATGCGCAGGCTCAGCGGCCATGGCTCACGGGCCCAGCCGCTCCGCGGCATGTGGGATCTTCCCGGACCGGGGCACGAACCCGCGTCCCCTGCATCGGCAGGCGGACTCCCAACCACTGCGCCACCAGGGAAGCCCCTAGTCTTGATTTTTTATTTGGCTATGTGAGGAGGTCAGAAATCCTGTGACATGGAGGACTTCAAAACGCACTAAGGAGACAGAGTAGAAAGAAGGAAAGGACCCGGGTTCTTGACAGCATCCTTAAGCTGTCTCTGGTCTGTAAAAGGTAGATGTGTCTATAAATGGAAGAATGGCAGCCTGAGCAACCTAGACGTCAAGGCAAAAATGGAGAACAGCCAAGTCAATAATAACCATTTCTCTCCAGAAGAAAGCAAATGGATTTATCAGAGCAGAGACAATGGCCATAGGACGTAGCACCCGGTAACCGTTTGTCCTATCCCTGAGTTTTCTTTTTAAGATCTATATATATATATTTAATGCTTTTCTTTTTTAAAAAAAATGTATTTATTTAATTTATTTTTGGCTGCATTGGGTCTTCGTTGCTGTGCGTGGGCTTTCTCTAGTTGTGGTGAGAGGGGGTTACTCTTTGTTGCGGTGTGTGGGCTTCTCACTGCGATGACTTCTCTTGGTGTGGAGCACGGGCTCTAGAGAGCAGGCTCAGTAGTTGTGGCACACGGGCTTAGTTGCTCCGGGGCATGTGGGATCTTCCCAGACCAGGGCTCGAACCCGTGTCCCCTGCATTGGCAGGCGGATTCCCAACCACTGCACCACCAAGGAAGCCCCCTGAGTTTTCTTTTAAAGTGTCCACAGTCAGCCCCAAACCAGGCGGGGGCAGGATGCTGTGTAGGGTCTGAAAACAAATCCCAGGCTGTGAATCCCACCTTCACTGAACCCTACCAAGATTCCCCAGCTACTTCTAAGATTGAAAAAGAAAAAAAAGAAAACCCGGCCCTGAAGAGCTTTCCTTCAGCAGCAAGTCGGTCAGGATGGAATCAAGCAATCCATCAAGGAGGAAATGAGGACACTCGGGTAGGGAATTGGAAATGAAGCCGAGACTGTACAGGAGAGTAGACGAAGTATGAAAAGCAGCTTTCCTTTTAATGCATCTATACATGAGAACATCAAAAATACCACATCTGAGGGGGCCTGCATTCCCATTTGCAGAAGGAACCTTGGGACTGAAAGTCTGGGTGGAAGGGAGCAGTAGCATCGCTACTGGGCCACCTGGAGGCCCTTGGGTTTTCCGCTCTGTCCCAGCCAGAGCATCCTCGGGATCAGGGGGGCAGGGAGGCAGCCAGAGGGCTGCTACCAGAGCGCAGAGCTGACCTGTCCCTTTCAGCCCAAAAGATGCCCACGAACTCTGTTGTCCCGAGGCCTGGGAATGGCTTCTTTCCACAGAGTCCTGAGCTCTCTGTGATCTGACCTTGGCCCCCTTCCCCTGCTGCCTGTTCCTGGCTCTGCTCCCTCAGTACCGATCCACTCACTTCTTCCCTCCTTCATGCCTCTGAGCCTTGACCCATGTTTTCCTTCCTTCATGTACCCAACAAGCATTTGCTGAGTGCCTTCTGTGTACCTGGCATTGGAACAAGTAACAGTGTATAAGGATGCATTAGATACATTCCAAGCTTTGAAGAGTTGCTGAGCCCAGTGGGGAAGAAAGATACATAAAAAGATCATCAAAAAGCAGTGTGCACAGGACAACCTGCACATTTGAGAGGGGAGCCTTGTGTGAGGTGTCAGAGCCCGAAAGGGGTGAGGAGGGCAGCCTGGCATGGACACGGCCAGCATGGCGTGGAACCCAAGCTGGGGGAAGAGGACAGCCTCATGGTGGGGCAGCTTGACAGGAGAAGTCAGAGCCTGGGGGAGGTGGTGGGAATGAATAGAGGAGATTTCACAGACAGGAGGGTTGATAAATAAATGAATACGTTAAGGAGGATGGAGGGAAATCAGGTTTCTCACCACTGGACTTACAAATACAGGAAGAGTGAAAGCTAGAATAAACTCTCTGGGGTTGGATTGGAATTGAATGTCTTGTGGGATCTTAGTTCTTAGTTCCCCGACCAGGGACCGAACCCAGGCCCTCAGCAGTGAAAGCGCTGAGTCCTAACCACTGGACCGCCAGGGAATTCCCAACTCACGGTTTTCAGTACATACAGATAGAATTAGAAACAAACATCCATGTAAATGTCTGATGCCACCAGGCAGCCATACTCCATTAACACCAGGCACACCTCTCACCCAGCCCTTGGCTTCTAGATACCCTTGTCTTAAAGGAATCGGGCCTTCCTGAGCAACAGCTATTGACATATTTTGAATGTAATCTCCTCACAGAATTTGCTCGAAATGGGAAGTAAAGGAGATCTGGACATCCCGTCCTACCCAGATGTTCAAAATGATGGGACAAGTGGAAGCCACAAGTACGGCACCGCTTCTGTGACATTCCTGTCCAAGGGGCCTGACCCAACCTTGAGGGAACGTCAGCCTGAAGTGAGGGCTGCTGACAAAATAACTGGCCTGACGTTTTCAAAGTGTCAAGGCCATCAAAGTCAGGGAGAGATTCAGATCTGGGTCCCCCCCCATCCCCGGGGGCCCTTGGAACCCCTTGGCCTGCCCTTCCTTCTCAGCAGGGTTCATGGAGAGCGCGGCTGTGGTTCTATACATCCCCCCAGAGCCCCTGAGATGCAGAATTTCATATTACTGTGGGTCACCTCATCCCCTTCTCTTACAAGTTCACCAAGGGAACAGGAGAAATTAAAGAGAGCAGCAAGGAAAATAATTACTGGGCTGAAAGACTTGATAATTGCCAAATGATTGAAGTTCGCAGAGAGCTGGAACTATGGAGACGAGCCAATTGATCTTCTTGACAAGAGTTCAGAAACAACAGCACTACCTGTAGCAATAATTGCAGAGTTTGCTTGTCCCAGGAGGGAAAAGCGAGGCCTACTTCCAAGAAAGTGATCTATATAGTTATGGAGATGTATTTATCGTGTCCCCACTCCCAGTCGGCAGCAGACCGCTGAGGAGATACGAGTCCAAGCTTGGGGTCAGGCTTTTCAGCTGTCACGCCATTCACTGGACGTGGAGCCCTGGACAAGTTCTTATTCTATCTGAGCCCCAGTTTTCTCTTCTATATAATGGGTTTAACAACACAAATATCATAAGGTTGTGGAAGTGCTAAATCCTACGTAAGTTGATTATCACAGTGAGAGCTCGGTGAGGGCCGGCACCTGCTGCTGTGGCTGCATTTTGCACCTCTATCTCTTTACTTTATAAGCAGCGGCGATGAGAAACAAAAACGAGGGCCAATGAGTCCAGAGAGGAAAGAAAAGCCAACTCAACTCATAAAAGAAGGGCTTCCCTGGTGGCGCAGTGGTTGAGAGTCCGCCTGCCGATGCAGGGGACGCGGGTTCGTGCCCCGGTCCGGGAAGATCCCACATGCCACGGAGCGGCTGGGCCCGTGAGGCATGGCTGCTGAGCCTGCGCGTCCGGAGCCTGTGCTCCGCAATGGGAGAGGCCACGGCAGTGAGAGGCCCGCGTACCGCAAAAAAAAAACCCAAAAAAATACAAAAATAAAAAACTCACAAAAGAAATCTTGCTTCCTCCAGGAAGACTTCCCAGGCTTCTCAGGGACCGGTCACTGATCCCTTCCCTCCAGGCTTGCTGCAGCCAAGAAGGTCTGAGTCAGACCACACAGAACCACGCCTGCAACACAACATGAGGGGCTCCTCCAGCCCAGCACTAGCCAGGGACCCTCCCCTGGCGCCCATGCTCGCTCCAATCTGCCATCTATGCCTCCTGAGCCTGACCCTGGCCTTGCTCTTTGGACTACTAACAGGTATGGCTTCTCCAGGTTAGACTTTTGGCTCTCTCTGTCTCTTTTTGTGTCTCTGCTCCTGTGTGTGTCTCTCTCTGAGAGACCTTGCCTCTACTCCCTAGCGCTCACGACCCCCCAGCCTGAGTCCCCCAGGCTCAGTGGCGGAACAGTGGGATTGGTGGGACTCTATACCCAGGCCCCAGTCCCAGCCCGGTTCGCCTGGAAACCGCCCCTCCCCACCACAGCTGCAGCTCCAGGGCTATCCTCAGCCCCCCTCCCTCTTCTAGGGCTAGGAAGCCAACTGGACCCAGGCCCAGCAGAGCTGTCACCCAGGAACTTCCAGCTACAGTGGACACTTCACCTGCCTCTGATGATGGAGGCCATGGGGTATGAAGCTCAGAAGCTGAAAGTGAACAGAAGCCCCCGTGTGAAGGAAGCTAACTTGCAGCAAATGAAAATTAATCCAGAGGCCCAGGTGAGCCCTCTCGTCTGTGGTCGTCTGGCCCCTCGATCCCAGTGCCCATTCTCGCCTCCCAAAAGCCTGTGTCTACACAGCAGTCACCAGTGATCTCCTAAAGCAGAAGACAAACCATGACCCTCTTCGTTGCTTTCTCGTCACCGTCGAGGAAGGTGCCTGACTCTTCCCATGGCCTCGAAGGCTGTCCGTGCCATGGGCCCTGCTGCCACTCTGACCTGTCCTCCCGCCACAAGCCATGCTTCCCTTCCTGCTCTCCTCTCAGGCCCTGTGCTGGGGCAAACTTCCCGGCGTTCAAGGGTCAGCTGCCCTCACACTTTGATCTCAGCTGCAAAGCCCCTGCCCTGGTGCCCTCTGTACGGAGGCCCTACCCGTCCACTGGCCTGGCTGGGGGAAAAGGCAGCAGAACCTCCCAAGAGGGCGCAGGGCTCCCTGCTGCCCCCATGAGTCTCTGGTCAGTGCCTGCCCGAGGCGTGTTCCAGTCACGGCTGGGACCAAACTCACAAGGCCAGGGTGGCACTTTTGATTTCTGTTCTTAGCTCCCTGAGGTCCTAGTAAGATGGGAAACACCGGAGGCTGGGTTTGCAAAGGACCCGAGGAACTCGGAGAAGAACCAGTGGTCCAAGCCTTTGTGTCTGAATGAAGAAAAGGAGGCAGAGGGGAGACACTGCCGACTTAAGTCCCCAGTGAGTGAGAGACGAAGCTGTCACGCATCCCTAAAACCTGAGGATGTGAGGGCAATAGCCAAGAGAAGAGTTCCCCCACCAGCCTCTCCTTTAATCCTCCGACGTGTGCCCTGCGCTCCGAGGAGACAGGAGACGGAGGTCAGTTCTCATCGACTAGGTCACCTGTCCAGCAGAGTGCCCTCCCCAGAGCTCAGTGGCTGAAAACATGTTTACTATTTCTCCTCATTCTCCCTCAGCAACCAAACACACATGCACTGCAGGCCTCCTCGTCCGGGCCCGGGCCCGGGTTGGCACTTGGAACACAGAGGTCGGGGAGAAAGGGGTTCTGCTTCTGGGTTGGTGGAGCAGCTCACGCTGCTGCCTTCAGCTGAGAGCTTAGCTGGGGAGCCCTGGCTCTCCTCCACGTGGCCCGACTCTCTGTGTGCTGTCTCAACTCCTGTGGCCTCTGGGTGAATCCTTGTGTCCACCAGCCGATAGCCTGGACTTCTTAGAGCATGGCAACTGGATTCTCGGGGGCAGCCTTCCAAGAGGACAAGCCCCAACACGGAGGCAGATTTAAAGCCTTTGCTGGCATCACAGGGGCTAATGTGACCATTGGCCAAATCAAGTCATGCGGCCAAACTCAAGAGTCAATGTCAGAGGGGCAGGGGATGCCAGGAAGTGGGGTTCCCTGGGGCACTCAGGCACCTGTCTGCAACATTCATCCTCCCCGCAGACAGACATGCAGCTTGCCCAGGAGAAGGAAAATGTAGGGCCGGCCGGCGGAAAGTCTGACAGGAGAGTCTAAATGAAGCTGGAATCCCAAAGCGCTAGGATGTGTTCCATATGTGTGAAACGGGGAAAAAGGAAAAGCACACCCTGCAGAGGGGCAGCAGGAGACTCTACCCACTGCTACCTGCCTCAGCACGGGGTAGAGAGAAACCTCCCCTGAGGATCCGCAACCACCAACCAGCTCCACACATACTTGCAGACCAAACTACTACTCCACCTGTAGTTCCAAGACCCTTCGTCTGCAAGGGCGGCCATCACAAAATGCCACAGAGCAGGGGCTTAAACAGTGGAAATTGTTTTCTCATAGTTCTGGAGGCTAGAAGCCCAAGATCAAGGTTCCTGGAGGGTTGGTTTCTGGTGCGAGGTCCCTTCTCTCTGCCTCACATGGCCTTTCCTCTGTGTACACGTAGAGAGAGAGAGAGAGAGAGAGAGAGAGAGAGAGAGAGAGAGAGAGAGCGCTCTGGTGTCTCTTCCTGTTCTTGTAAGGACACCAGTCCTACTGGATTCGGCGCCACACTTATGACCTCATTTCACCTTATCTCCCTAAAGACCTTATCTCCCAATATAGTCGCACTGGGGGTTAGGGCCTCAACATATGAATTTGAGGGGGACACAGTTCAGTCCATAACCAATCACAAGCTTAGAATTCATTTTAAAGTAAAGCAAATACGAACCATTTCTAGAAGAATGCAACCTCATTCCAGTACTGGGAGAATTTCTACAGATAATATCCAAGGAACATGAATTCACAATTAAAAAAATCTCAAAACACTTAAGGAAACAAAACGCTGTTAATGTGGAACCAGACCCACAAATAATTAGACACCGTGTCATTTATACATTTACTGTTTAAAGGAATAAAAGAAACTATGCACAGGAATAGGAGATGGTCAAATTGACAAGCAGATCTAAAAAGCAGTGCTTCTCTAAATCGAAAAAATAATAACTGAAATTTAAAACTCAGCAGATCAAACTGCAGATTGGCTACAGACGATGGGAGAATTCATGAACAGGAAGATCATTCTGAAGAAGTTGCCTCAAAATGTAGCATAAAGAGACCAAGCTGAAAAATATAAAAGCAAGATTAAAAAAAAAAAAAAGAACAAAAAAACCCCAAAAAAACCCGAGAAGACGCACGTGAAAAGGCTTTTTACAACCTTATGATCAAATTTCCAGAACAGTGAATATGGGGAAGAAGAAATTTTGAAGAGAAAATCTAAGAATTTTCTAGAAATGATGAAAGACAGGTCAGGATTCAGGAAGCTCAGCCTACCACAAGAAAACACCCAGGCTGAAAGTGAAGAACACTGAAAACAAAGATTCTAGAAGCTTCCAGAGACGGAAGACAGATTCCCTCTCACGGAACCAGCACAGATTGAGAGCTGACTTCTGGGTAGCAATAGTGAAATGCAGAGGACAATGAGATAATATCACAAATGTCCTGAGAGAAAACGTTTGTCAACCTAAAACCATATTCAGCGAAAATCTTTTAAAACGGAGCATGCAGTCAAGACATTTTCCAGACAAGCGCAAACCAGGAGCATTTATGACCAGTGGCCCTTCGCTGAAGGAAATTCTGAAGGAAAAGTTTCAGGAAAAAAAAAAAAAATCCTCTGAAAGCAGAAAGTCCCTCAGAAGAGACGGTGAGCAAATAAGTTGATAAATATATAAGCAAATCTGGGCTTTCCCGGTGGTGCAGTGGTTGAGAGTCTGCCTGCTAATGCAGAGGACACGGGTTCGAGCCCTGGTCTGGGAGGATCCCACATGCCGCAGAGCAACTAGGCCCGTGAGCCACAACTACTGAGCCCCAGTAGTGGCCCTGCCGCTGCCCCTCACTTGTCATCAGCGAGAGCCAGATGCCAGGAGTGGGGCTGTGCGGCCCGCCAAGAGCGGGAGGGGACCTGCTGTCCCAGAGGTGCCCCGGCCTGACCGGATCTCGGGCCAGTCAGCGTCTGGGGGGGGGGGGAGGGGAGGGAAGATCCCCCAGGAGTGGAGAGGGGACACTGTAGGGTTATGGGTGACCGAACACACCACTGTCCCAGTCGCCCAGCGCCGCCCCCAGCCCCGGGAAGTGGCCCCGAGATGAAGTCCCTTCCTTCCTCCTGGATCTCGGTCTGACCCTCTTTTCGTCAGGCTGGGCTGGCCGTGACCAGCGGGCCCCTCTTCTCTACCTTTTTGGCTGCGTTTACTACAATGCTAATAAAACCAAGCAAACAACTTTTACGCACCCAGTGCCCTCAAAGTGGCCCCAGAAGAGAGGGTGAGGCCCCGGAGACCGCTTGGTCCTCTCCCCACTCACTGATTTTCTCGCAGCTTTTCACTCAAGGAGAGTTTCTATCTTGGAGGCGGAGGGAGGCCCCCTCCCATCAGCCCCGCCCCCCGCGCCCCGCCCCGCGCCCCGCCCGCCCCCGGCCCCAGCGCGGCCCATCTCTTCCGTGAAGCGTCTATTTACAAAGCAGGTCACGATCTGAGAAGCACACTGCCGTCTAAAAATAGAAAGTCACTACGCAGCAGACAAGCGCCAGCTCCGGCCTGCAGAGCTGCGAGCTGGGGCAGCGCTGTTCCCGCCTCTTCTCCCCTTTTGCTTCTTCAGCCCCGCCTGGCCCAGCACCAACCGCAGCTGCAGGTCACAGGCCACCTGGCCGCCCACGCGCCGCGCCACCTCCACCTGGGTCCTGGCTCAGCCCCAGAACCCAGCCCGGGCAGGACCTGGTTTCCCTTTGATTCTTTCGACAATCCCCCCGAGACTAGTGTTCTCGTCCATTCGTCCACTGAAGGACCCGAGGCTCTGGGCGGCAGGGGACTGTCCCCAGATCAGGAGGCCAGCGGGTGGCAGAGCTGGGAGGAGTGGCAGGTCAGTCTCAGGGGATTTGTCCATCACGCCAGGGGCTCCACCTCACGTCCCCAAGGACCATTCTCTCTGGGACGAGCGCCGTGGGCCCTGACACCATGAAGAGACCCTGGGAAGTGCGGGGCCCCTCTCTGCCCGCCCCCTCCTGGGGGGCCTGCCTGGGAGGCGGGATAGGGGACCCTGATGCACCTCTTTGCCTGGGATCCACCCCGCAGGGTACCGAGGGTGCCTGCCCTGTGCCTGGGAGAGCCTTGCGGCCGCGGATCAAGGGGACAGCTCTCCAGATGGGGGATGGCCTCTGACGCCGAAGGAAAGGAGACGAGAGCCTTGGGCATGAACAAGGGCGAAGAGGAGCCCGAGACCCCGGAGCCGCTGTCTCCACGGAGGCTCTGCGCGGCGCAACCTTAAAGCAAAGTAGTAGAACGAGAGCCTGCGCGGTTGAAAGAAGCCCCGCACCCCCCCCCCCGCCGGGTGCGGGAGTGTCTGGACGTGCGGAGGCCGGTGCTGCGCGCGGCCCTGCTCGGTGGGGGGCAGGGTCAGCTTTGTGCGTTAGGCTCCTGCTCAGGTGGGGGCATGTCTCCTGGCATCTCTGGCCAGTGTGGCAGGGCCCCTCCCTTCTCACCTGCAGGGGCTGCTGCAGCCGAGGGCGGGTGGAGGATGCCCCTGACAGTCTCCCGCGCTGGGTGCCGTCTGCTCGGGGGATCCTCTCCCCTTGACCCACGGGGAACCCGGACAAGGCACTGCTTGTTTCTTGAGTCCTGCCCCTGCTGAGCTCACAGTGAGCCAGGAGGTGTAAGGAGTATGTTTTGCTTAACGGTGCAAGTCACCATCCTGTTGTGACACAGAGGGAGGACTGGGTTGTGACTTTTCCAGCTAACTTGATTCCTTCATAGCACGCAGAAGAAAGAATGGAACAAAACCTTATTGCTTGGGCCATGGACTTCAAATGCAAATAGCAAATGAGGCCAAATAGTTACCAGCAAATGCCTGCAGCGGCCTGGGTGGGAGGCGATAAAGAACCGTGGGGACTGGGGCAAACCCCGGGGCCTGTGCCTCGGTTCCACGGCTCCACGCCCCAGCAGACCCAGGGCACGTGGAGCGCGGGCTGAGGTTGCAGGTCCCCTGCTTATCGTGCAATCAGAAATGTGGATAATCGTGTAGCGTTATTTGGTAGCAGATGTAAATAACCTAAAACACTGGGAAAATAATCTAACAACACTTGTTGTTGGCAAGTCAGAAGCAGAGAAAATAGGCACACCGCTTGATAGTTAATGCAAAAGTGTTCCTAAGGTATCTACAGCTTGACCTAAATTATTCAGTATAATAGACGTGTAGGAAGAAGTATCTAGGGAGGTGAATATTCTGTGATACAGTTGCACCATTTGGTTTAAGATGGAGAAGTTAAGCAAGGGAAGGCCCAGCTCTCCTGGATCAAGCCTGCACAGCCTTAGGAACGACAGATAGAGCATGTGTGTTCATTATGAAAATAGTCTGTGGATTCCCATCATGAACTCGGAATCCCTTTCAATCCAGAGAATCCAGGCGGAGAGGCCTACACAGGGCCCACGCTCCTGGGATCGTCTTGGGCTTGGGGCTTCCCCTGCAGCTGCTCTGCAGACGGCACCGTGGCGACCACGGGGGGCCCGAGTGGCTCTGGACTCAGCTGCCCGGTGGACTTGCCCTTCGCGTCCCTCTTTGGAAGATTTTGGATCTTGCCCCCTGCATCATCATCTTTGGAAATCATGAACTTCCTGCCCGCAAAGGGAAGCAGATCCAATCCCCTCTGCCTGCACCGTTGTGTTATGATTCGCTTTGGGTGTTGACGTTGATGTCCCCTCGACAGCCGCCGGCGGCTTCCCTAGGAGCCCGGCCTTGGGCGAGGGAATGAGCACAGCATAGCATTTTGTTTGGGGAGATCGTCCTACATTTTGCTGAGCAGAAATACCACGTGAGGCTAGCCCGGGCTAGCCTAAAGGGGCTCTGGTTTTTAGAAACCCTGTGTGATCTTCCCGCCCACGTGAGGGTGGGTGCGTCCTCCCCACACCCCGCACAGTGCAGGTGCTCAGCCCGCCCCCGGCCCCACCCTATCACCCCAACTGCTGGCTTCTGAGAGTCCCTCCACCGCACCCCGAGGTGGTGACAGAGAATCTCCGTCTTAGCGATGGAAGAACCGAGGCTCAGAGAGCTTCAACATGGCTCAGCTGATGGGGAAGGACAGGAACGGGGAAGCCTGGGCCTGGCTCTGGAGAAGCAGCCAGGGGTTAAGGGTGATAGGACATCGGGGGTTAACACGACACCCACGGGGCCGGGCGCCTCTGTCTGGAACCGCGGTGGTCTGCTACTGGGAGAAGTGGGTGACGAGTCACTCGGTGGGCAGCCTCTCGCTCCCGGCTGGTTAGACCGGTCGAGGCAGGGCCCAGCCGGCGGCCAGGGGTATGGGGTCCTGGGGCGGAGGAGGCCAGGGCCTCTGGGAGTGATGGCTCTGCAACCAGCGGGGAAGCTGGGCTGAAGCCCCCTCGGGGGCCTCGAGGGTCAAGGGAAGGCTGTGACCCACACCTGAGGACTGCAGGGGCTGCACCCGGCGCGCCGAGTGCGTGCCCGGCAGCTGGGGGACCACTCGCTGGTGGGTGGAAGGGGCCCTTGCACCTGGCGGGCACTTCACAGGAGCCTGCTGTCGTGGTGAGTGTCGTGGGGAGGCGAGTCCTTGTCCTGCCCTCAGGAGGTCACTGTCATGGAAATGAAGGCTGAGGCTCTTCACCTGGGGAGGGACGGAGAGTGGCGTCCACGGTCCCCCTGGGAAGTGCCTCTGCGCAGGCGCGCAAGTCAGTCAGGGTTCTTCCCGTCCTAGTGCGCAGCTGACAGCTGCCGAGAGCTTACCACGTGCCAGGCCTCCTCCTGACGACCCGGGAGGGGGGCACGACTCTCCCCATTTTGTGGGGGAGGACACAGAGGTGTCAAGTGGCCCCCCTGGGGATGGGGGAGCCCGGAGCAGTCCCCCGGCCACACTGTCCCGCGGGGGGGGGGGGGGCCGGGGAGGGGGGGGGGAAGGGCCCACAGGCCGTGGAGGAAGCCACGTGATGTTACTTCTGAAATCAGGGCCGAGCCTGTGGCCCCCTCGCTTGGGGACTCTCTTGGACCTATTGCTCTGCGGGAGGCTGGCCGCCGTGTCGTGAGGACCCTCGGGCGGCCTGTGGAGGGGCCCGTGGGACAAGGGCCAGAGCCTCCCACCAGCAGCCCCGTGAGTGAGTCGGTGAGTGGATTCTCCAGCCTCCAGGGACCGCAGCCCCTGCTGACGGTTCGCACCCTCGTGAGACTCTGAGCCAGAAACAGTCCCTGATTCTCGACCCTCAGGGAATGTGTGACATTGTAAATGTTTGTTCTGTTAAGCTGCTAAGTCCTGGGGTGGTCGGTTACACGGCAGTTGATAACAAGTGCACCCAGGTATGGACTGAAGGGAGTGCGCTGTGCCTCCAGAGGATGCCCTGTGCTGGGTCACCTCCATGAGCCAAAATGAGGGACAATTTGGAGGAAGAGCGTTTGGGGTGAGGGCAGAGCAGGACAGCAAGCCATCTGGGACAGGCTGCTGGGGAAGGTGCTGGCTAAAGGCAGGAAGGTGGGCACGGACATGGGCACCGGGAGAGAGGCCAGAGCCAGGCGGCCCGGGGAGGGACTCGAAATCACCACGGAGCCGGAACACGGACAACAAGCTCTTAGCTTCTGCACAGAAGCATCCATTTGTCGGAGCTTCCCATAATGCAATGCAAAAGCACCAGGCCTGGGCCACTTTGCAAGATTTAAGTCGCACCGAAGGCAGGGCCGTCGGACTAGCAGAAAGCAGAGGTCCTTCGGCATCGTGGTCGTGATTTTCACAACTCCACCAAAGCATCCCTTTAAAAAGCTAGCTCTAAGGGTTGAAGACAGTTAAATACACACTGAAGACGCCATCAGCTGTTATTTTTAAAACCACGGGAAGTCGCTCAGATCCTTTAAAAATCAAACGCTAGAATGGCTATCTCAGCCTGCCATGCTTGAAAGCTGCTGCTGACGGACGGGCCAAGGAGGAAGCCCCGCTGAGACGGACCAAAACCAGCTTAGCTGGAGAAAAGTAAAGTGGAATTTCAAATCGAAAGACTTTTGTCCAGTTGTTCAGGGCTAGCCGCACCCTCTCACACCTCCTCCCCAGCCCGTTAGGGGCCTGGCCCGGGGCTGAGCTGAGGACACTGTCACCTGGGATGCAGTGGGGCCTGCAGAGCCCTGAAGCCAGCGCAGCACCCACGAGGAGGCCAGTGACTCTAACGCAGTGTGACAACCAGGCGGGGTCTCTGGGGCAGAGCTTCCGGCACCAAGTCTTAAAGGAGACACACGAGTTGGCAGAACCTCAGCGCTTCCAGATCCCTGTGATGCAAACGGGTCCCAGATCTCCCTCCCCGGGGGCCACGCAGTGAGGGCCTGGGGCTCTGAGCTGTGTGTATGTCATCATTTCCTTTTCCCTGCCACGTCCTGAAATGGCAGGGAGCACGGAGCAAGCAGAGGGGTGACCAGGCCGACAGGACGCGTGTGCTGAGGTGAAACGCAATGAACGGGTACCGACGGTCCGGGCGAAGGGCCTCGAGCAGCCCCCCGTGAGGGGGACGCACGGGGGCACACGGTGCGCAGCGTCAGGGCGGCCGAGTGGGGAGCTAGGCCCTGCCCCCAGCTGGCGTACAGAATTAGAGCCACCTGAGGATGGTCGTCGCAGGGGGGATTTCAGGCTGGAGGGGTCGGTAGGGGCCAAATCGCGGAGGGCCTGGGCAACAATCGGAGAAGCCGCGGGCACCCAAGGGTGCTGGCCGCGCCTCTGAAGGGCGACGTCACGCAGCCCTGGCAGCAGGCGCCCCGGTGCGCGTACCTGACGAGCTGTCCCCACCTCCCCGCCCGATCCCAGCCCTGCCATCTGGCTGCTGTCGGCCACGCCCACTCCTGTGCTCCTGTCGGGGCATCTCCCCAGCGCCCTCACTCTCTCCCACGCTCTCAAATTTCTCATCTCGAGGCCACAGCCCTCTCCAGCGATACTTTAAAGCAAACTCCTTGGAAGAGCTGACTACACAGGCGGACCTCGTTTTACTACGCTTCGCAGATACTGCGCTTCTTACAGATTGAAGGTTTGTGGTAACCCTGCGTTGTCAGGTGATGGTTAGCATTTTTCAGCAATAAAGTCTTTTTAATTTAAAGTATGTATCTTGTTTTTTTAGACATGATGCTGTTGCCCACTTAACATGTTTCCACTGCACTGTAGTGTAACTTTTATACGCACTGGGAAACCAAAACCTTTGTGACTCACTTTACTACTGCAGTGTTTGTTGCCTTTACTGAGTGGTGTGGAAGCGAACCCCCAGTACCTCCGAGGTCTGCCTGCTCCATTCTCTCCTGAATCTGCCTAGGCCTCACTCTGAAGCAAAGCATGGTCAGCACGGCCTCTACGCAGCTACCGTGTCCAGTCTTCCTCATGTCACCTGCCCCCTGCAGCAGAGGGTCACGGCCCTCCTCCGGAAAACCCTCTCTACACATGCCGTCGAGGGCAGGACTCTTGGTTCTCTTCTTACCTCCCGGCAGCTCCTTCCTGGGCTCTGGTTCTTCGCCATCTCACTGACTTGTACGTGTCGTATGTTCCCTGGGCCTGTTCTCTCATGTCCACACTCAGGCTATACCTTTACAAGACATCTATATTCTAACGGCTCTCAAATTCCCATCTCCAGCTGAGATCTCCCCTCAAACTTCATATCTGTATCTTAAACAGTCCCTTCTGCAATCTTCCCATCTCAGAAAGAAGTTTCTATTTTCCCAATGGCTCTAGATCAAAATCTTTGCATCATCCAACCCCTTCTTTTCTGTACCTCACATCCAACCTGTAGACTAAGTGTTATCGGCTCTACTTTCTAAGTGCGTCTCAAGTCTGGCCAGTCCTCAGGACTTGCAGGGCGGCCACCCCGGGCCATGCCAGCATTCCCTCTGACCTTCACCGCAGGGGCTTCTAATAGGTCCCCCCTACCTTGCCCCACCATCGCCGCTTCTCCACGTGGTTGCCGAAGTGATTCTGTTGAGATATACATCGAATGGACAGCGTTCCTCTTGGGCTCAGTGTGCCTGATAGTCCCTCTGAAGTAAAGCTCCGGACGGCCCTCCACACCCAGGCCCCGCCCCCACCCTGACTTCCTTCCTGCATCCTCGGGGCTCCTCCAGCCCTCCTGTTCCCACCTCAGGATCCTGGCACCTGTTAGCGTCTTGACGTAGCTCATTTCTTTACTTTTCTAGGTCACGGCTGAAACATCACCTTATTATTCCCCTGTGGCCCAAAGTCAAGTCTAACCCCTCTTCCCGTGACTGTGCTCTGTCGCCCCCAGCTCTGTCACTGCCTGGCGTCCTCTGGTTTGCGGGTGATGGCCTGGATCCCCCCACTGGGATGTAAGCTCCTCGAGGCAGGAGCCCCTCTGCTCTGTCCTGTGCTCTCACACGCAGGGCGGTGCCCAGCATGTAGCAGGCTCTCAGTAAATGTGTGCTCAGTGAATTTAAGTGATACAGGCGGCACAGTGTGAGGCCAAGACTAAGGCAGCGAGAGTGAGGCTGGGAGAAGCGGGACAGACAGGAGGTGAGGTGGACAGTTCGAATCCCTGGGATTTCACTTGCAGCTCTGTGACTGTGTCCGCAGCTCAGGAGGGGAAAAGGCTGCAGGCAGAAAGGGAGCTCAAATTCCTCCCCACTTACGACAGTCTGGCTCCCATCCTAAAGTTCCTGCTGGTTTAGGATTAATTCCACACAGGGGCACTGCTGACCGTGCTCTGGTGAGCACCCACACCCACTCACTGCAGCACTGCCGTGGCCCTCTGGGACGCGGGCCTTTATTCCTTGCACTTCTGAGAGGGAGAAACACGTATCTGACAAACGCAAAAGTGCCAACTGCAGGAGTAGAAGATCATGTCTTTAGGGTGCATCACGAGAGGATAAGGAAAAGCAAACCTATCAGAAGTTGTTCTGTGCTTTTAACACAATGCTCCCAATGCGGTACCCTGTAAAAAGTGAACGCCTTGAGGGAATGTGTCTTTGAGGTAAGAAAGTGACAACTTAATGATGCACAAGACTGTTTCCGAAATTCCAAGACTAGGAAGCGTGTTGTGTGGGCTTCTAGCAGAAGAAATAAAACGCATCCTCCCGGGGCGTACTGAATTAAAATCACAAAGCACCAGTAAGTGATGAAAAGAGAAGGAACTGAATAATACTGTCCATGGGGATGATGACCTTTATGTTCCACAACAAAGTACAGAGGCATGAAAATCGGGTTTCTATTCTGACAGTGCCACTGCTTCCCGCAGAAGCCTTTATAATTAACCTTTCACGTGGCCGCTTACTTTTGGCATGACATGTTCGTATTTATTGGTCCATAATTGAGTTGGATAAATCATTTTCAAAGCTGGAATTTGTGCTGAGGCTTGACTTCTTGTGAGCTGTGAGTTGCAGCCATATATGGTTCTCAAGTGTGCAGAATTTAGAGCTGGGCTGAAATAACAAGCCTTTGTTTTTCTAGGTTTATATTAAAGTAGAAGAGATTGAAATGGGCAGCCTTTGTTAAGCAATACACAAATCATTTGTTTTCTGTTATGAGGAGACAAAGAGATTGACTTTCTTTCCCTTTCTCAAACAGATTTTCCAAATTAAAAAGCATACCATTTTATAAAACATTTCATGAAACAGAGTTGTACAAAAAAAAAAAAAAGTGATTATTTTCAAGTTCTCAAGTGAATTCATTTACTGACTAGGCACGTTGGTGAGTTGATTATTCTTAAGCAGTCCATAATTGCAAGGAAAGTTCCTGAAAGAGAGGAAAATGATATATATTTGTATACTTCAAGTAACAAATTATTTACACTCTGGTGGGAATGGCAGGATTTAGGCAGAGGAAGCAGGCAAACTGAAATTGGATAGAAATGAGAACAACAATGCAAAGAGAATTGTAGAGATTAAGGACATAAAATATTTGTGTTCAGTAAGGCAGATGAGTGATGAAACAGAACGGTGATGACCAGACTCCTCCCTGCTATGACATGCATGGGTAGGAGGCTTTCAGGATGGCCGTGCCTCTTTTCACACGGAACTTCCCGTACTAAAATGTGCAGCGACTTCCTATGGATACACACTGGCACTGTCCTTGCCTTCCTGTCACCTGAGATGAGACTCAGCTTTCAGGTATATTTAAACAAAATTTTATTTACTAACACCAAACAATATACTCTGACGTGCTAATTACAACAAAAACTGTTGTTTCAAAACCCAAGCGGCAACCAGAAGGAAACAAAACACAAAACAGAACCTAATCACAAGAGAAGACGCGGCCTTCGCCATGCTTGCTCCTCACTGCTCTGGTCACAGATGCGTGGAGGAGGGGGGAGGGGGAGGGAGAGGGGGAGGGGGGGACCATCCTCGAGGCTCCCTGTGATGTGACCCAGCCCCGCCCCCCCCCCCCGCCTCCCCCCCCCCCCACCCCCCACCGGCACCTGCCCCTCAGTTCCCAGCAACTGCTTACTCATCCCCAGACACACGAGGCCCCTCCCTTCCTCCCCCACAACCTGCACCAGCCTGGCAACTCTGACATCTCCTCCTCCGGTGTCTGCTTCAAGATTTCGTCTTAACTCTTAAACCCCGCTTCAGGCTTCTCCTCCTCTGTGAAGCCTTTCCCTCCTCGCCCTTCCTCGGCCAGAGCTCGTGACCTGTGCCTCTGCACCCTCTGCCTTCACCTTGCCTGTCACGACCGCTCGCGGAGCCAGGGACAGTGAGCCTTGGCCCCCGCACACGGCACCGGTGTGCCAGGACGAACCAGACACAGACAGTTATTTTAAAGGCTAATACTTAAAAAAAGGAAACAGCTAATACAGTGCATCTATTCATTAGGGTACTGTTTAATTCATCAGTGCCTGTTTCTTGAATGGCTTGATGACTGCGTGCTCTTAATAAGTTACACATGACGGGCTTGCTCCTGGCCCCCGAGGACTTCTCAGGGCTGCAGGACAACCCACACATCAATCAACAGATCAGAATTAGGGGTTCGCCACTTGGGTGTTACTGGCCAGTACTCTCAGAGTGAAGAGAGACAAGGGCTCTCTGGGCAGAAGGAGAGAGAGAAGATCTTGAGGAACTGGCAGGCTCTGGATACCCAGAGGAGAGGAGAAGGTGGGCAAAGATACGGCGGATGGAAGGGCCAGCTGGGGGCCGGCTTCCTCAGAGAGACCGTGGGCCCCTTAAGAGCAGAGGCCTCCCCTTCCCCGGGTACGTCCACAGTGCTGAGCACAGGGCCCGCCAGTGCAGGTCGGCCTTAGAATCCATCGGCTCGTGAAAGGAGGCTCCAGGAGTGAGGAGACCAGCGGGAGCCTGAGGAAGGCTGGTCTTTCACCATCCCTGTAGGACACAGCCGAGCGCCCAGAGCTGTCCTCACTCACTTGCTCACACGGGGATCCAGCCCACCACGTGCCCACCTCCGTGGGAAGGAAAGCCCACTGTGAACCCACTCTGCGCGGGTGAGTTTTCTGTGTGGCCGCCCCCCCCTGCCGCCCAGCAGGTGCTAACAGTTGTACGTGGTGATGGAGAGTATAGCACTGAGGGTTCAAGTTTCCTTCAGAAAAGCATATTAAGATACACCATTACCTCTACGGGGAGCAATACAGTAATAACTCTAAGAAAATGTAATGACTCAATAAATCTACCTTAGAAACTTATTCTACAGGTGTATGCAAACGTGCACAAGAACAGAGATGAAGGGCTGTGCTTTCTAGCACTGTCTTCAATGAATGCAAAACACCGGAAGCAAAACTACTTGTCAACAGTTGTTTAAATTATGATGTGTTCATATAAATATTATTCAGCCAATAAAAAAAAACCATACCTTTAGAATTTAAAATGATAGAAAACGAACTCAAAGGCATACTCTAAAGTGAAACAAGGCAGGTATAAAACAGTGTACTGTTCTGTACGTTAGAAACAGGAACCATTAGTCTGTGAAGAAGCAAAGCACATGTTTTTCTATCTCTGAAAAAAAACAAAAAAAAACCCCCCAAAAACCCAAGACCAACAGCTGCCTCTGGGTGCTTGAGGGCAGGGGTGGGAATTAAGACCAACTTTTCATTGTACCCTTTTCCCAAAGTTTTGGATTTTGTACCGAGCACATGCTATCACCTACTAAATATAGGGCATGTTTTTGTTTTCCAACTTCTCCTTTTCCACTGAAAAAGCCAATGGTTACAGAAGTCAATTATCTCATTTCCACTGATAAACCGAACTAACATTGAGAAGGGCTCAGTGCCAGTATTTTAAAAATTACAGCGTCGTTTGCTCATTAATTCATTCAGTCATTCGCCCCTCAGTGAGCACTGTCAGCCCCCGCTTTGCGCCAGGCACCTCGCTGGGATCTGGACGGAAAGTCAAATGAGACGTGGTTCCGTCTTTAAAGAACCTGAAGTGGTGCCGCTGGTGAGAAAGACAAACGCGTCAGCAAGCGAGCAGAGATCGGCTTCAGGAGGGCACCTCCAGCCCCGCGCCCGCCACAGCGGCGTCCGCTCATCTGTTCCACCTCCGTGCTGTGAGAGCCTGTTAGGTGCTAGGAAGTGTGGCAGTGAGCAGACGTGGGGAGGTGAGGAAAGGCGTGCATCTTGCCGTGGTGGTCGGGTGAGCTCTTACATACGTGCATATGCAAACAGCAACATTTAACAACCTGGTAAGTTCTCTTCCAGTGGAAGAATGACTCTAACTTGACCCGATGAAGCCGGTGAAGTCCTAACCTACACTGTCCCGCACCAGGAGACACCACGCCACCCTGTTCATTTCACTCACCACCTACATGACGGCTGTGCTAAGCCATGGTACCTGCACTGAAGATGTTCACATTCGGAGGGGGGGGGGGGGGGGGATGGAGAGGAGAGTAAACAGTCAATCGTAGGACCCCATTCTGCAGATGAGGGCCCTCCAGTAGGGATTCTGCACCCAGGGAGATGTGGAGACACTGGGCCAAGGAAGACTTCCTGAGCGAGGTGACGCTTCAAGTCTCACTCCGAAGTTGGACAGACCAGTACACTGACCAGCTGTATCGAGAGCTGGGGAGAAGAGTAAGGAAATGTGATTTCAGGCAGACAATGGCACAGATATCAAAACACCGCGAAGGGTATTCGAGAGCAAGGCTGCAGCAGAGCAAGGCTGAGAGCGGCACGGCGGGTGGGGGAGCGGCTGGAGGCGCAGGCCGGACCAGGATGGTGCGCTGGGAGCCACGGAAGGACTCACACTAAGACGAGAAAAACAGGCACAGCAGTTGGTGCTGCTTCCTGAAAGATAACCGGATTCCTGGAACAAGAATCCCATCCAGAATCAGCTTCAACCGGAAAGGATTTTCCATTAGATAAGCGGAGGATGGAATTCAGATTTTAAAATGTTCCACAGCCTTCCTCAAAGACGGAAACAGAATCAAGCATAAAGTAGATTTTGTTATTTTAAACATAATGATGGATTTTTTCTTTTCTATTCCTACAATATAAATCAATATAAATAGTACATCACTATAAATAGTAGATATGATTTGCATATAAAATAACTAACTTTATTATTTATACTTATCACATATAACCTGTAAAGCAGCTTAATTTGGTTTATTAGATTTTTGACTACGTTTTAATTTTTTTCATCAAATCATCTGTTTTAAATTCTGGGACCTGTCTCTCTGTACACAGTGACTAGAGTCACTGTCTAATTTTGAGTTAGACTATTACTATTTACATGAGTGATTTTTTTTCTTCCTTCTTTTGGGTCTCTGTGAACTATTCCTAACCATTCCTAACACGGCCTATTAACGAATCATATTGATCGCACCGACAATGTCATTCTTTCACAGTCACTCTCTTGCTCAACGCTTTCGGCTGCCAAATCCTGTGCTAAGAGATGGAACAAAAGGATGGAAAGGTTAGGCCCCCCCCTTTTTAAGGCTCTCACCATCTGGCTATCAGATCAATAACCAGTGCAAACAGAGGTCTGTACAAAGTTCCTGCTGGAACACAGGCTGAAAAAGGCACCACCTCTGCCTAGGGGATATTTATTACATTTCAACGTGGGCTCACCGTATTTAAGCTTCTTAGCAGGACTTGCAAGATCCTTCATTATGTGCCCCTTTGCCCACACAGACAGCATCATCTACAGCTTTCTCTAATTACCTAAACAATCGAAATTTCCTAGATAACTGTGTTTTCTTATAATCCAAGTATCTGCATAAAGCAACAAGCAAGAGCACGTACCTAGCTTTGTGCCAGGCATGCTTCTAATCCTCACAGCTATACTGAGCTAGATTCCACGACTGTGTCCACTGTATGGATGGGGAAACTGCAGTGGAGACTGAAGTTCAGTAAGGTTAAGTGACAAAGCTGGTAAATGACAGAGCTGGGTACGACTGCTCCCAAGAAGACCTTCCCTACATGGTTGCCTTCTACTGGTCCTTACAGCCCTGCTGGCACCCGTCCCCCCTCTGCCACCCCGCCTGGCGTCCATGTCTCTCCCACGCTACATCTGTCGCCGCCCAGTCACTGGCGCCTGACTGGCCCACTTCGCCAGCAGACTGTTGTCACCACTGCGTCTCCACTGCCTGCAGCATAGCAGATGCCCAGCCAACGTGTCTGCATGAACGCTGATACTTACTCAACTTGCAATGTCTTGAACAAAGCAAGATTCAGAACCTAACTACAGCCAAAGAATCTCTCCAGGGAGGAATGTGGGGCAGGGTGGGACAGAAGCAGAGGGGCGTCTGCCAACACTCAGTGCTGTGAGGCTTACTTCTAGGAATACAAGGCGACATAAGAATTAGCCCCTGCCCTCAAGGAGCCTTTAATCTAATGGGAGAGCGAGTGCTAGCCCAGAGAGCGGACAGTGTAACGGCACGGTTAGGACAAAGACTCTGGATCAGAGTGGATGGTCCAAAACTGTCTCTACCAGTCACAGGGCCTGGGGTCCCACACGGTGATCTCACCCCTTGAAGCCTAAGCATCCTCCTCCGCAAAATGGAGATGACACGCACCTTCTTAGCGTTGTGAGGATTCAATGAAGTCATTTACAGAAAGCGATTAAGCACAGACTTGGTCATAATGGCAACTTATAACCAATCTAAGTCATATGGTATCAATACTAAAACGCAGAAGTATAAACCAAGCACACTATTTCAGAGAGCAAGGAGGGATCGTGGTTTCACTGCTAAAGACACGGAAGGGAGGGTGTGGGGCCGAGTCCTGAAGGATGGGCATGGTTTCTAGGGGCAAAGGCCCAGGGGCAGCAAGTGCTGGTATGTCCTCTACCACCTCCATCCATGCTGAACTACTTGAGCGTAAGGTCCACGTCCTATAGACCTTTGCATCTGGGGAAGAACTCGCGCTCAGTAAACGTTGTCAAATGAGAAGATACACGAATCCCAGGGGGGTAGACAAAGGCCAGGGGAAAGATCTGGGAAGGATGCAGGGTGCGCTCAGGGACAGGAGAAGGCTGCTTGTCTGCAAGTCCTCCTACTGAAACAGGGAGAAATGAGGCTCAGTAGAGTATTTGCCGAATAAGGGAAGCCTTAGAAAGCCAAGCGGAAGAGCTCCTGTCCAAGAGCATTCCTGGTGGTTCCTGACCTTTCTGGCTCACAACCCCTTTTTTACAGTCCAATGGAGCTGTGGATTATTTAATAAAATGAAAATAAACATAACATTGAACAAGTCCCATGAATTAGCTCTGAAGACTATCTGGGGATTTACCCTCCAGGGACCTGTCCAAACTTTCTGATTAAAGAAACCTACACTTACTATTCAATATGCCAATTGCTAAAAAAAAAAAAAAAAAAATTATTTATTAAATAGTGAAAAAATTTCAATATAACATCGCGAATTGAAAAAATATGTGACATACCACATTCCCTTTCTGTACAAGAAGAGAAGCACCAAAAAAAAAAAAACCAAACCCCCAAAAACAAACAAACAAAAAAGAAACAAAAAAAACCAGAACGCTTATTTTGACTTATGAGAGTGAAGAGAACTATTTTCTTCCTAAGAGTAATTTAATTATCTCAGGTTAATTTTGGTGATTAAGGAAAAAAAAAGCTCATATATTTCCCCTTCATACGAAACATGCATGTTCAACTTCAACAAATTAAACTCTGCGTTACTGTTATCACCTTCCAGGTTACAACACACTCTCACAACACTGCCTCACTTAATGCTCAGAGCAACTGCGAGAGATGAGCGAGGTCCTCCCTGGGCTGAGTCCAAAGGGGGTCTTGGCCAGCGTCACCCAGTGAGGGGCAGGGCTCAGATACACACACTCTTAAGTAAGCTTCTCTGGAACGTCGGGGCCTAAGCAGTGTTTCTGATGGTGTAGGAAAAAGCAAGAATATCTAAAAAGTGAGACCTGATTAAGGACACCTTTCCTTCACAGATCCCTATTTTTAAAATTTTATGAAACAATTTTATAAAATACACCTCATCATATTTATCTTATTAAAAGCAATAATCTGTTTTGCAAAACTCAAAGTAGAAAAGGACACATACACAAATCATACTTTCACAAGCTTAAGATGATTACTGTCAAAAATTTCCAGCATATCCATGTAATATTTTGCCTATGAATATATATAGAGAGAATATATACAGTCTATTTTTTAAAAATAAAATTGGGGGCTTCCCTGGTGGCACAGTGGTTGAGAATCTGCCTGCCAATGCAGGGGACACGGGTTCGAGCCTTGGTCTGGGAAGATCCCACATGCTGCAGAGCAACTAGGCCCGTGAGCCACAACTACTGAGCCTGCGTGTCTGGAGCTTGTGCTCCGCAACGAGAGGCCGTGACAGTGAGAGGCCCGTGCACCGCGATGAAGAGCGGCCCCCGCTCGCCGCAACTAGAGAAAGCCCTTGCACAGAAACAAAGACCCAAAACACAGTCAAAATTAAATAAATAAATAAAATTTAAAAAATAAAATAAAATAAAATAAAATTGGGACGACAGTATTGCTAGCGGTAAACTGCTTTTTCACTTGATACTTTTGAAAAACTTTTCATGCTACCGACTAGCCTGTTACGTTTTTACTGAGGAAAGTAACAGAGTTACTTACACAGTGTGACCGGCCGAGCCTCCCACCTCTGCAGCTTACGCAGAGCTCCCTGGGTCTGACTTGCTTACATTCAGGAAGTTAGTTAGCCACGGTCACTAGTGCTGGTGGTGGGAACAGTGTGGGAAATGTTCCGCGTGACTTCAGAGCAGCACATCAAATGACTGGAACAGAGGCACTCACCTGTGTCTGCTGGACGGACACAACCTTCCTTTCACTTTCCAAGATGGCCAACACTTCCTAACAAAAGAAAAGACCTTTTTACTCAAAGAGAAGGAAACCCCTCAGGAAATAAAAATCAAACATTTTACATAATCTACAATTAAAAAAAAACTTAGCCAAATGATTAAAGAAAAACTTTATTAAATATTTGTCAGTTTTAAGAAGTGCCCTCAATTACTAACCAAAGAATGTATATTACAAACAACTAGTTATGAGGTTTTACATTTGTTTAATAGGGAATAATTGGCCCCAATTAAACTGACTAAACTAAGGCTTTTTAGATTACTAAAACAAATTAAACTTTTTAAAATGAGAATTTAGGTGATCTTAAAACCTTTCTAAAATGGATAATGAAACTTGCTAAGTTGTAACCTCCCTGGTTTTATTAGTTATATTAAGATAAATTAAGTGAGATTAAAATCTTATTTGATTTATTTACCTTTGAAAATGAAGACCGTTTAAGGGTTACACATCCTCAGCCTTGGCGAGTGCGACCTCAATTAGTCAAGTCAGAATGTCTTTAAAAGCTTTGTGCTTATTGCTTCCAGCATGGAGCGAGGTGTTCATTAAGGTACCAAAATTCTCATAAAAAATCCAAAGTTGCACTAGTGAAAAAACGCTCAACAAGATGAAAACTGATCACATCTTTTTCAGAAAATCAGTAGTTATTTTAAAACCAGTTTTTAAACAAGATTTGGTTTTGCGTAGTTTTTAACGTGCCACTCAAGCAGCTTGATACCATTTGGACTCTTTAAACAGCATTTAAATCTACGGTGAGTATATAATGGTACATTTAATTTTATACCATGTTTTAAATAAGTTGTACAATGTTTAGTGTGACCCTTTTTTGACAAGCGTTGTTAAATGAATCCTTTCCCTGTTTACGACTATTTATGAAGGCCTTTTTAAATAAGAGAGACATGAAACTGTTAGCTCACACACACAAAATTTCTTTCAAAAGTTTATTTAGTATCAAGCAAGAGGAGACTTTGCTTAACACTACAGAACATTTCAAGACTTGAGTTACAAAAGAATACCACATTATTTGCACTTGTAATTGGCTTCCCTTTTTACGCATGTTGGCAAGAGAAAAAAAAAAACTAGCATATGGCTGAAAGATAAAATAACTAAATTTCTATGGAAACCTTTAAAATGAAAGGTGAGGCTTATGTTAAAAGGATGGATTAACATATTTAGTAAACCTATCTTTTTTGTTTAACACTAGTTAATCAAAGTTATTTTTTTTCCTTTTGATGACCTATTTTTTCATATACAGACTGGAAATAACAAAATTTTACATGTCTTTTTTTTTTTCTTTTTTCTGCCCAGGTTGATGTTTCAACAAAGTAATTTTAAATTCCATCCATTCAGATGTTAAGCATTTTGATTTATTTAAAAAGGGATTGTTCATAGAAAACAATTACTTTGAACAGTATACAGGACTGGTGGAGACTGGCTATGTCACAACATCAGACAGTACAATCAGTATCTGCTGTATGGCTGGTCTCTGTAGACGCCCTTTGCTGTCCTCGCCGAGGGTGCCTTGTGTCTTGAGTTTGTCCACTCCTCTTGCCCTAAAGTCAGTCAGATCAATCACAGTTAGACCATTGCCAGGGATCCCACTGGCTTCATTTTTCAGAATCTAACTTAGCCCTGAACCAGCGGTAGATGCCATATTGAAGGTATGTATCCCCCGAGGTCCTAAAAAAACCCAAGGGAATTCGCTTTAAAAAAAAAAAAAAAATTACGAACACAATGGAAAATGGTCCTCTCACTAGCAAAACCTACCAGCCTGGGAAGACAAATAATTTTTGTATCTTAAATGGCAACCAACTTTGCAGGAAATTCCTTTCGGCCACTCATTTAACAAATGCAAACTCAAGCAGCAAATGGAACTGCCTCTTGCTAAACGTGAAGACATCTATGGATGGGAAAGAGAATGGGAAAAGGGTCACTTGGATTTCTTCTTCAAAAACAAAGAAAACACAGATAAAAATTTGTGAAGGCAAAAGGAGAGCAAACTGGAGCGCAAAATGGAAACGGGCAGCTTGGGAGGGGGAAATGATGCCTCGTTCTCCACAGGTCCTTCAAAGAGTCAATGAAGGTTGTACTGGGTGGAGAGTTATGCCTCAAAAATACTTCCTGGATATGAAATAATCTCAATGACAATGTCAAATTGCTTTCATCCTAGTACTAAATCCATATCGAACGATGTTATTTGTAACAGGGGGACATTCAATCAGCCCCCATCTCTGGGCCATCAGTGAGTGATCTGCGGGTCTTTGACAACAAGCAGTTAACATCCATGCTGCAACACACTGCGCTTTAAAAGCCATGCCTCCGTGGAGACCAATTTAAAAAAGCTGTGAAGGAAAAAACGCTGAAAATGACCTCTTATTTGATACAAACATGCAATCAACGTCATTCCCTCCAGCTAACTTGCATCAATTTAAGTAGACAGCATTCAGCAAGCCAAGGTATTTCTCTGAAGCGTCTGTTACGATTAACAACAACAAAAAAAACCAAGGTGCGCTCATCAAGGCTTGGGGCAGGTGATACAACAAAATGCACTTCAAAGGGAACACTGGCAAATGGTTTTTCAGTTATGTTCAGAGAAATGTCATAACATCCATTTAACGAGAATCCTGATTCACTCGCACTGGGCACTAAGCATTCATCAGAGCTTTGCAACTGACTGAGGCTTCACATTCTCTGATCTCTGCCCCGTGGCAAAGGAGCTTCTTAGTATGGTTAAGTTGCTGCCGCCAATGCTTTTAATTAAACCTGTCGTCCTTCTGCATGTTGAGACTCTGGACATGGGTTCCCCGGCATCTCGGCCAGCTCCCACTGAAATGAGTGGGGTTTCGATGTCTCCCCGTAAGCCTGAGAGAGCGGTGCATCTCCTTCCCAGCTCAGTGCTTCCGTAACCTTTACTGAATGATTCTCACCGTAATGTTTTTAGAGGATTTGAGATTGCGAATAAATTAAAATATAAAGATGGGGGTGGTGGAATCACTGTAGGGCTGTGGTCTCAATTGCTTCATTTTCTTTACTGTCAAGAAGCAAAGACACTTCAAAGAGATCCATTCTATCAAGTGTCTGCCGTTTGGCACACTGTTCAATAGTGAGAAAATCAGCACATGGCAATCATCCCAAACAGAAAATCTAAGTTTAGAATCTGAATTCCTGTAATCTTCTGCAAGTCTTCAGTCCTCTTTAAAAATTAAATTTAAACCTTAAGGAGCTTCTGAAGATAGCTGGATAAGCACAGATGAACCGAGAGGGAGCTGCTGTCTCAATTTCGGTCTGTATGAGATTTCCCCTGAGTTAAGATCTTCAAGCTGTTTCTATGACCTTTCTATTTACGGCTCCACTCTGGCCATTTACTCACCGTAGGAATCATAAGTCTCTTCACTGAGTCCGTGTCCATAATCATAGTAATCAGCACCACTGTATCGAACAAAACAAAACAAGCAGAGAAAGACGAAAACACAGTTAGGACAAACTGACTTGCCTGTGAGTTTAAATCATACTCGAGGAAGAATTCTAAAACTTAAAGATAACTAATAAAGGGCAGGGATAAACACTGAAAGGAATTCCCACAGAGAAGACAGAGGCCTGTGGCCTGAGAGGAGACGCATGTGCGGTGGACAATCACAGCCTGTGCACCCGGAACCTGGGCTGGGCTCGTGTGAGGGACAAGGGACAGGAGGAAGGACAGCCACGGCTTCTTTCCAACTGATGCAAAGTCCACGGAAGGCACAAACCTACGGACCAGACAACTCAATGCTGTGTGACCCGTGGGCAGTTCACTTTACAATAAAGTAACACCATTACGGGATGAAACGTTTTACTTGCCCAGCACCATCCCGTTCCCATCAGGAGTGGCTGCCCAGCAGGAGGACTGTGTGTGACAGGGGCGGGAAAGGCCCCTGCGGTCCAGTCACCAGCCCTGGCCAAGTCTGTGAGGACAGAGGCCAGGAATCTTTCCAAAGCACAGGCACAGCTGTATTCCAAGGCACAACATCCCTGACACACCGGGAGGGAGGGGGTCTGGCACCACGGCCATTCTGTAGACGATGCAAAACAGGCTACACACACACACACACACACACACACGAAGGATGTGAACTAGGCATAACCTTTCACAGGAACGAATCTGTGGAAAATCTGGATGACTCGACCACGGCGGGTATGATCCAGTTTCTAATGCTATTCTGAGCATCGGAGGAGGGCTTTCACACACTCTCTCCTGCTCTCCCCTTTCCCCCTCTTCTTAATTTTGTAGGGAAACAATCATCCTGAATTTGTTATCTTGGATTGTCCTGGAAATAAACATTCTCATTATTCCAACTTGATGCAATCAAGTAAGAAATTCTAATCAAAACGGAAAATGATCAGCTCAGCTCAGCAACACCCTAGGACGACACGGAGTGAGTAATAAAATCCATGCTGTGGGCGTCGCCTTGCACCAGCTCCGAGCAGCCGTCACCTCAGCTCCTGAGGTGAGAAAGCAGGGCTGCCGTGCCCATCTTACAGGCAAGGATACTGCAGATCACAACAGCTGGGAGGCCAGCCTAAAATCTCACAGGGAACATACAGGCGACACAACCGGCGAGACCCGACCCGCACCTGGTCCTCTCCTCCCACCTTTGGTTTCTCAGGTAAATATCACCAGAGGCTAATCATCAACTCCACTGACTGCAGCCCAAGGAGGCAGGTCCTATGAGGGAAAGGGCCCGAGGCGGGGAGCTGCGAGCCCGTCTGCCTCAAGCCTGTGGGGATGGCGCCTCCTTCTGCTGGAAATGTGCCCCTTCCCTCTCCTTCCAAGCGCCTCCCACCCACTCTTTAGCCTAACTGCCACTTCCTCAGAGCACACTGCCACCTCCCAGGGTTGGGTGTGTCCCCGTCACAGCCCTTCCTCCGTGTCTCACCCCTCTCCTGGCCCCCACGGGCCCTCGCTCTCCAGGAACTGAGTGCCTGGGTACAGAGGAAGGGGCACCTCCGCCCTCTTCCGTGTCTGGACAAGACGGCGATGCCTGAGCACGTTCTGAGAGCCCCGGTGAAGCTGAAGACGGGGTGAGCGGTGGGCGTGGCGTGCCGGGCACAGAGGCGGAAGCGGGCTGCAAGCTGAGCGTCTGTAAGGAGTCGTGTTAAGCAGGGTGAATAAGCATTGATAAAAGGCCTGCGCTGGGATGTTCCTCAGCACAGAATGCTTCCTCCACGCGCAAACACAGGCCAGATTCTTGTTATCTGGTTTCATCACGTCCTCAAAAGCTAATCAATACACTGCACCAGGCCGGTGACGGTGTGAGCTTTCTGGCCTGGAGTGTGCTGCGGGCCCCGCTGGTTGCTTTAACTGGAGCCCAGGAACAGAGCAGTCCCTCCCGCGGCTGACCTATTACACCAGGCGGCGGTCTGCAATTTTTCCGAGGACAGCTGAGAGCTGGCACTCACTCCTAGAGAACCCCGGGAAAAGGAAGGGAGCCTGAGAGGAGTGGACTTTCCTGAGCTGGACCCCTGCCGTCCTGACGGCTTCTCCACAGGCATGAGCCCACGGGTCTACGTGGAATCGCTGTGCTTCTACAGACGAGGCTCGGTGAGGGCGCCCCCCTCCCAGAGTCACACAGCTCATGGGGCAGCAGCTGTGCTCAAGGCTCAGGACGCGCCTCTGCCCCGTGCTGAGCACCTACCCACGCTAGAAGCGGACGGCGTGCGCCGTGCCCGGCCCCCTTAATCCGGTGGTTCCTGCTTGACTCCCACCTGCTCTGCCACTCTTCCAGAATGTCCTATTTGCTCCCCTGGGGCTTACGTGATCCCTCTTCATGCTTGGAGACAGAAGTCAGGGTCCACGCGAAACCCAATGCCATACGATCACGGCAAATTCTAACTGCCTAGTTCTCTCCCTGGTCTCAAATTCCTACTCTCCCTTTCTGTAGTCCTAATTTTCCATCCAAGTATTATACACATTTATGGCGAGAAGAAAAGAGGGACTAGCTGAAAAAGGAACAGAGAGACCTTCATATTCAAGAAGGAAAAAAATCCAGCAAAAACAAGCAACAGCAAAAAAATGCGGCATCCCTACCTCTTAAGATTAAATAGCTTTCAATACGAGAACCGCTATTAAAGTAGAAGGTTTTTCTCGTCTTGCGGATAGAAATTTAGAAGCGGAACTTTTGATAAAATGTCATTGCCAAATACGGGTCAAGACATCTGAGTCTAAAACCTGGGCCTCCCAGGGCTGGGTGGACTTGGGGCAGCTGCCCACCCTCCCGCTGAGTCTGCGTGCCCCTCCCCCTGCCGAATCCCCCTGCGCTGGGCTGCCCAGACTCTGGCCAGAGCAGCCCTAACGTTCTCCATGGCTCATGTACAGCATCTGGACACAAGCAGTCAACATAAATTCTCATTTTGTTGAAAATAAATTGGCTATTGCTTCTGGAAAACTCAGCACTAAATTAAGTGAACCTCAGTCTTCTTTCCAAAGGTCAGAAGTTACATCATAATGGCTCCTTAGACAAATAAAGCTGCGATGCTCTTTAAAATTTTCTCTTCGTTGCACAGAAACAATGAGAGTGACCTCTTCATAAAGCTGAAAAGAATTCTCTTTACTGAGACAGGTCCCCACCGTTTAACTTGGAACCGTCAGTGACAGGTACTGAGACCCACAAACAGGAATCAAACAACTGCCTCCTGCCCAAACCAAGTCCTCTCTATTAAACGGAGTGAGCAGGAACGAACAGCAGTGTCGACCGGAAATCCATCCGCGGAGTGCTCTAACGTGGTTCAGCATAAAAAAATCAGGAGTGAAGAATGTTTCCCGATGAACAGGAGAATAAAAGGTAGCATAATTTGGTCCTGCAATGGTTTGGTGATAAGACAATCTTAGTTTTGACAAGTGAAAACTTTAAACTGACATTTGCTAACATTTCACCCAGTTTCTGATTATTTATTTCAAGACTGTCATCAAACCAAGAAGCTGGGAGCAGCTGAGCCCCATTCTCGTACCTGTCAGTTCCATCTGAATTGCTTCTGCAGGATTTCATTTCGTGCACCTCAAATGTCTATTAACCAAAGACGTGTCCTATTTCCCAAGGATAAACTAAAAAACCAACATATGGCAAAGGGGAAAAATTCTAAAAATTTCTTCATTTATGTGTACAACACTTACAATATTAATAATATGCAAGAAAACACGTTAGGCTGACCATGCCTCAACTTCATCACAAGGGGTCAAGGGAAGCCCCCTCCCTCAATAGATCAAGAATGGGCTCCCCTCACTGGCACCAGGGCCACGTCTCCCCAGGCCTTCTATCTGTCCTCTGCGTTCTACCCTGTATCAGGGGGTGAAGGAAGTCCAAACGTTCAGCATAATTCCTGGCTTTCCTGGAGGTTCTCGATCCCATCAACCAGAGTCAAGAAATAGGCCCGGCAGTGGACGGAAACACGGGGGGTCAAGGAGCAAACGGCAGCACTGGGACCAAGTCCACGTCTCCCCAGGCCATCGACAGGCGTTCAAGAGGAGGACAGAGACTCCGGGTTCCCACATCACCCTGTCTCCACGAACGGGATTAAGAAGGAACTCCTGACACGAATCTGTCCCATATCCCTTCAACCTCTTCACGCCTCTCCAGAATTTCTAGTTTGGAGTCGCTGGAACTCATCTCATTAGGCCCTTTGCTTGTATTTGTGCAGCTCAGGGAACTCTAGACCACTAGTTACTCTTTACCTCCAGTGCTTGTAAAGTTCTGCCCACCCCCATCTGTCCTCATCTCCATCCCGACCGTGCCCTCTGGAATTCCTTCATGGCTCATCGTGGGCAAAACACCTTACATATTCTCAGCCTCCTCTTTGGACATTCTCTTACCTTCTTCCTCAATGGAAACTTGCTTCTCCTCTAATGACAGCTCTTACCTGGCAGCCCTGCCCTCTTCTTTTATGCCCCACAGCCCACATACCACCGGGAGCACAGGAAGGGTGAGTGTTCTCTTTGCGACCACCGCCGCCCTACAGACACACCACTGCCACTTCTAACCACGATGCTCCACGCCGCCGTACAAACACCCAGCTCTGAACCTCCCGACAGTATCGCTGTCCTAAGTCCTGGTGCCTTCCATATGCAGGCAATCCTTCAGACAAGCTGGTCTCTCGAGCCCCTGGACCACTCGTGTCCACTGATCCTGTCTCGAGTCTCCTTTAGCCACCAACTCCCAGGTCACATCCTAGACCTTGTCACACTGATAACTTCAGTCTTCCCCCACCTCGCTCCAATTTCGTATATGCCACTCTGACTACAATTTCCTCTCTCTAGTCTCACTCCCTCCCTCAAAAGGATTATGCTGACCATGCTTTCCAATATACTGCAATCATCCCCACTACTGTTCTTAAAATTTTCATCCCTTGTCAAGGTAACCAATGAACTCCAAGTTGCTAAATTCAATGGTCAGTTCTCAGGCCTGTCATGTGACTGGTCAGTAGATGTAACACAGCTGATCACACGCAGCAGACGCCACCTGAGGGACTGCATCCTGGGCTGGGGACTACCAAGTGCCAGGGTCCTAAGGAGGCACGTTCTTGGTCCATCTGGGACCAGGAAGGCAGCACAGCTGGAGCAGAGGGGATGAGGGGGAGGCAGGGGTGAGTCAGGTAGGGTCACGCAGGCCACTGAAAGGCTTTGGTTTCTTTATCCTGAGTAAGATGGGAAGTTACTGGACGTTTCCACGACTCCAGGGAGAAACGATGTTGCCACTTCCTGAGATGGGGAAGACTGAGGCAGAAAGCGCTCTGGGTGGGAAGCCATCAGGAGTCTGGCCTGGGAGAGGCCAGGTTTGACGGGCCTCCCAGACCTCCCAGAGGAGGCCACCGGGAGGCAGCTGGGAAGAGAAATGGAGAGGTCAGGGGAGAGGTCTGAACTGGAAACGTGAATCTGCAGTCATCACCATACAGAAGGTACCCCAAACCATGAGGCAGGATGCGATCCCTTAGGGAACACGTGCAAAGGGACAGAGAGCTCGGATCCCGGATTAAAGGTTCACTTAGTTTTGAACCTGTTCTTCCATTTGGAAGTAGTGTGATCTTGGACAGGCAGCTTAGTCTTTTTGAGTGGCTGCTGCTACAAGCGTCTGAAACGTAAAAGGTGCTCAAGAAGGGTCGTGACAGGGACGAGTGAATGAAGTGTGTGCTGCCCGGGAGGTGAGGAGTGCAGCAGCGCCTCCCGTGACAGGGCGACAGGGAGTGAGCTGTGACTCAGTGGGCTCGCACACAGCGCCCCTCGCCGCCGGCCACTTCCTCTGCACAGAATAAACGGCGGCGACTGTTCTTAACCCTGGGGTTGTAATTCAGTTTGCAAAGCTTCATTTCAGATGGAACAATTACTTTGTCAAATAAAGAGATTTTAAATGTTAACGTAGGTCTGCCAGAGAATCAGAGACACGCGGTACGGTAGATCTTCCACCTCTACCGTGAAAAACTTCTCAATCTGACCTCACTATAAAGTGCAGGAACTTCCTGGTACTTGCCTGATCAAGGGGAGAAATCGGCCTTGAGAAGTCATGTGATCCATCCTCCAGGCTTCAGGCCAAACTGTCTCAACCATCTGAGAGAATGATTCCCTCGCGCTTTCAAAGACTTCAGAAATAGAGTCTGAATAACCTGTCACAGTAACACATGTGGACCGGCCTGCCAGAAAGTTCCATGTTTAACCTTAATCTCTCATGAGACACTCAGAATCCTTTTCTCGTATTCTGTTCTCCTCAGAGCTCGAGAGTACCACCTCCTGTGAGAGACCACTCAGGAAGACATCACACAGCAGTTTGAAGCACGTTAACTACCAATTACTACACTCGCCACTGTCTAACTTAACTACCAATCACTACACTCGCCACTGTCTAACTTAACTACCAATCACTACACTTGCTGGAATCGCTCTCTTGGTGACGTGGGTGTATACTCTGGAAACATTCACTCAGCTATGTACATGCTTCAGATAAGTGTGAATTTATGCTCTTTGCTGTATGTACATCATATTTCAAAAAAAGGAAAATGAATCTAAAAGAAGCAATCTAACATACATGTTAAAAGGGAAGGATCACTGTGCGGTTGTTGCCTGTTTAGTGTGCACTTTCCCTTTCTTTCTTACCAAAAGACTCCCTGTAAGACTGAGGGTGAAGTGCTAGTGATAACATATCAATCCACAAAGCCCCGTTTCTCGCCCATTTCTGCAGATGAGGCCACCAACGAGATAGGAGTGAGCTTCAGGAAGTGAAGCTTCCAGGAAACTCCCTAACAGAAGGCTGACCCGCCCAGGAGGTATGGCTTCCTCTTCCTCTTTATTCCTGCCTGAACCCCAGCCTGGTGGCTGGGGCCGTGACAGCCACCCTGAGACCGAGGTGAGCCTAAGGACACAAGGCAAGGGTGAGGATAGTGAAAACAGAGGGAGAGGCCTGGGTCCTTAGTAACTACAAAGAGTTCTCCATTAGTCTGCAGCTGCTAACATTCTTGCACGAGAGACAAAACCTCTAATTTGTTTGAATTTATGGTTAATTCGGAGCTTATCGCAGTCCTAAAAGGTGGTGCAAGAATTCTGAAATGAGGGATGTTGAGTATCTGTACTTTTTTGCTGCAGAGATATCCAGTTATGCTTATTTTAACAGCACTCTGTAAGCTACTCTTTTCTAGCTGCGGCACTCTGTTGTGCTATTTCTATCGAAAGTTGCTTAGAAGATTGCAGATGGTTCTATACAATTTTAAAAAACTATGAATTTTGATTATATTCCAAGAAAAATGAAAGAGTAAAAGGAAAAGAGTTTTGTCTACACAAGCCTCTTCAGTTCACTCTGTGTCTTTTTCTTCTTCCCGCACACCTGAGGCAGGCACGCACGCAAAGAGGCTTCAGGGACACTCAGGGTGTGTGTTTCACAGCAACACGTACCGAGGCTGTGATGTGATGTGCATGCAATGCTAAATTGACTCTGTATACTCATCTTCACTTTTCAGCAGGTTTCTTGTCTTATTATAATAATTTTGGAAGACGGTATAGAATTAATAGTTAAGAATCAGGCTCTGGAGTCAAGCAAACACATTGTCAGAATCTAGGCTCCAGCATGTACCTCTGTGTGTTAAGCTTGGGCAACGTCAACTCAGTTTTCTCATCTGTAAAAGAGGTTTAAAAATAAATCTTTCATGAGATTGTTGTGAGGTTTAAATAAGATAATGTGTTACATACATATATTAAGCTCTTATTCACGGACAGCTGTTACCAATATTATTGAAGTAGAGGTTCTTTCTAAATGAGTAATATTTGTCCCACAGTCTTATTTGGATGTTATACAATCTATTTCTGCTTATTTGCTAGAGTGAGGAATGTACCTTCAGTGATACAAGTCTAACAAAAATACCAACAGGAACTAATAATTTCCTTCTATTTGCACAGTTCTCTGCAATTTCATAATTTTAACTTTCAGGAAAGTAAGTGCTATTTCGTCCACTCACTTTATTAATTAAACACAAGGACCCACTGGGTTCACTGGTGGCTGGCTCCAGTCACACGCTAAGTGACCGAGCTGCGATTCAAGGTTAGACCTGCCTTTGAGTCAAGCTTCAGTATTTCCACTATAGCTGTTACTTTCAACAATGATTAAATTTCTCTGAAACACCAACATTTAGAACTAAAATTTCTTATGAAAAAACCAGAAAGGAACAGACTTATTTTTTATAACACTTTTCTGGCAAAAAGATAATTTAAAAATTTCCCAGTAACATGTATCATTACTAGACATCCCAAGAAATTTTATTGAGAATTCTTTGCGTGAAGTATCAAAACTGCAAATTGGAACGTGACAGAACATGACTGCCACCACAGACTGCAGGGCAAGTCTTGAGAGTGGGAAGGGGGTCAGGGATGAGTCACCATTCAGAAGGAGGCTGGGAAGGCTGCTGAGAATTAATCTCTAACCAATGAAATATGTACCTACAAGTTTAACAAACATAAAAAGATTTTTGGACAGAGAACAAAATGGACATTGGGTTCACTGGCCTATTTATTAGTACTTCTCTCTGTCAGCACCCAAGTCCAACTACACGGGGTGCCAAGGCGTGTCAGCTTTCAATACTGGATTCTTTGGCTCTTTGAAGAGCATTTGAAAACAGCCCATCAACACTTTATGAGCAGTTTACAGCATTTCATGGGATCATTTGTTAATGAGATTTATTTGTGGCATCTTGAATTTGTTTTTTCAGTCAACTTCTCCACCTGCTATATTGAGGTGTCCTTTCTGGGAGATTTCCGATCGATCGGTTAGCTCGATTTTAATAGTTAGATTTCAAAGCCATTGTCTATTACTCTTTAAGGATATTTGACCGTGATCTACACTATTTATGTATGTGAAATACATATATGAGTGTGGAAGGAACCCATGTGACTTTGTAGGGGACGGTCAGCACCCTTGTTTCAGTGTTTCTGGAGACCCCAGTAGCACACTAACTTGCATCAGTTTGCATATCAAATTATTCAGTCTCACTCTTCAAATAAGTAGAATTAAAACAATTTAAACTATACTACCTATAGCAACTGTATTTAAATTCCAATTCAACACTAGGAAATTCAGATAGGAACATCTACTTTGTTTTAAAATTACTGACGTGAAGTAAAATTCTACCTCCCCATATTTATTCAACAAGTATTTATTAAGCTTTTTCTATGTTTCAAGCCCTGGGATAGGAACCGAGGGTTATGACAGTAAAGAAATTTAAAGAAGACAGACATTGTTCAGAGAATTACTTCGATGTAAAATTGCAGCTACGAAGGGAGGTTGCTTGGTATTGTGACAGCACAGAATCATAACACATTTGGGGGAAAAATCATTCTGGCTACAGTATGAAGAAATGATAGGAAACGGCTCCAAGTGGAGACGGGGCAGGCTGCAAGCAGACTACTGGCGCTCCATGAGTTAAGGGGGCGTTGGGTGGGGCCCCATGGTGGTGGAGGGTATGGAGAGCACCCTGGTCTGTAAGGACAAACTGGCTTAGGAAACTCTTGAGCCTGGTATCAGGCTCACCCTCCTCAGACAACCCAGACTGAGGCTATGGCCTGCGCAGGGACTAACTAGTACCAGCACATACCAAGTCAGTTCCCTTCATAGGACCGTTCCACGTTTTGTTCCCTTCTCTTCCTCCTGTTTCGCCTACTAAAACGTTCATGTACTATTAGCGACAGTTACGTGGGTAACTACGAAACGATAACTCACTCACACTGAAAGCCTTGTAGGAAGTATGTTTTCAAAGTTTTCTTATGGTTTCATCTATGTTACTGCAGCGACCACGACTTTATTCATTTTTATTGCTGAGTAGCATTCCGTCACATGAATACATCACAGTTCATTCCTCTGTGGAAGGGCATCTGGGCTGTTTCCAGCTTTGGGCGGTTACACATAAAGCTACGCTGAACACTGTTACATAAAGCTTTTCCTGGATTCACAGTCTCATTTCTCCAGGATAAAATCATTAGGAGTGGAATTACTGGTTTACAGGGTAGATATATGTTTAACTTTTTTAGAGAAACTGCCAAGTTTTCCACAGTTGTGGCATTTCACACACGTATGAGAGTTCTAGTTGCCCTGTAACTATGCCAACATTTGGTGCTGTCGACAATTTTGTTTCAGCCATTCTAGTGGGAGGGCAGCGTGTCCTGATGAGGTTTCAACTTGTATTTGCGCTTCCTTGGTGACCAGTAATTTTGAGCACTTCCGCATATGCTTCTTGGCCGTTTGAATATATACACTTTTATGCGTTTCTTATTGAGCTGTACAGTTTCTTTATATAGTTTACATGAAGATCATTTGTCAGATATGTGTGTCTGTGTCTGTTGCAAATATATTTTCCCTGGCTGTGGCTTATCTACGTATTTTTTCATGATGTCCTCTGATTACACGATGTTTTAACTTTTTTTTTTTTTGAGATGTTTTAACTTTTGATGAAGTTAAATTTGTAAATTTTTTTCTTCTGTGATTTGTGTCTTTTTCAATATGTTCTTCTTGGAGTTTTATAAATTTAACTTTTAACCTGAAGTCATGAACCACCTAAATCGTGTGAGGGTGGTGCGTGTATCTGGCGGGGGGCAATCAAAGCTAACCTCACCTACACATACATCTAATTGTTACAGCATTACTTATTGAAGAGACAATTCTTCACCCACTGAACTGCTCTGGAGCCCTTGAAAGCAATTAAGTGTGAGTCCATTTGTGGATATTCATTGACCTGTGACCTATCCTTTCATAGTACCACAGCGTGTTGATTCCTGTGGTTTTATAAATCTGGAAGTCAGTATAGTATTCCAAATTTGTTCTTCGTCATCAAGGTTGTTTTGGCTATTCCAGGTCCTCTGAAGTTCCACATATTTTAGAACCATCTTGTCATTTTGCACCAAAAAAAAAAGCGAGGGAGAGAGTG
>NW_020837985.1:11350742-11431620 GCF_003676395.1 Aethalodelphis obliquidens | reverse complement strand
GGGGGGGGGAGAGAGAGAGAGAGAGAGAGAGAGAGAGAGAGAAGCCTGCATGGGTCTTGATTAGAATTGTACTGCATTTACAGATAATTTCAGGGAGCATTGATATCTTTATGAATATTGAGTCTTCCAATTCAAAAACATGGGGTATTCTCCATTTAGTTTGGTCTTCACTACTTTCTATAAGCAACTTTCTTTTTTTTTTTAATTATTTATTTTTGGCTGTGTTGGGTCTTTGTTGCTGCACGTGGGCTTTCTCTAGCTGTGGCGAGTGGGGGCTACTCTTCGTTGCGGTGTGCAGGCTTCTCACTGCGGTGGCTTCTCTTGTTGTGGAGCACAGGCTCTAGGCACGTGGGCTTCGGTAGTTGTGGCTTGCACGCCGTAGAGCACAGGTTCAGTAGTTGTGGCTTGTGGGCTGTAGAGTGGAGGCTCAGTAGTTGTGGCACACGGGCTTAGCTGCTCCGCGGCATGTGGGATCTTCCCGGACCAGGGCTCGAACCCATGTCCCCTGTGCTGGCAGGCGGATTCTTAACCACTGTGTCACCAGGGAAGCCCGCAATGTTTTATTAATAGTTGTCAGTATAGAGGTCTTGAACATTTTGGTTAAAATTATCCTTAAGAATCCTTGTGCACCACTGGTGGGAATTTAAAATGGTAGAACGACTTCGAAAACCAGTTTGGGCAGTTTCTTAAAAAGTTAAACATACAATTAATATTTGACTGAGCCATTCCACTCCTAAATATCTATCTAAGGGAAGCTAAAACAAGTCCACATGAAGATCTGCACATAAATGTTCAAAGCAGCACTATTCACAATAGCCAAGCAGTGAAAAAAAAACCCAGTATCCATCACCTAGTTAATGTATAAACAGAACGTGGTAGACCCATAAATGGAAAACCATTCGGTAATAAGGAGGAATGAGATACTGATGAAAGCTATAATGTGGATGAACCTCAAAAACATAATGCTACCAAACGTAAGGTAGATAGCTAGTGGGAAGCAGCCGCATAGCACAGGGAGATCAGCTCGGTGCTTTGTGACCGCCTGGAGGGGTGGGATAGGGAGGGTGGGAGGGAGGGAGACGCAAGCGGGAAGAGATATGGGAATATATGTATATATATAACTGATTCATTTTGTTGTGAAGCTGAAACTAACATACCATTGTAAAGCAATTATACTCCAATAAAGATGTTAAAAAAAAAAAAAAAAACATAATGCTAAGTGAAAATACCTGATGTAAAAGATCTTATATTTTGATTACATTTATATTTCTTTCTCCTTTGGTTGCTCTCAATCTCTTCTCTTTGTTTTATAGCAATTGGTATATGTTATACCTTCATGTGTTTTTATTCATATTTATCCTGCTTAGGGTTCTCTGCACTTCGCGGATCTGTGTGGTGGTGTTTTTTGTTAATTTTAGAAATGTCTGTCGTTATTTCTTCTACCCTGCACTTTCTCTCTTCTCATTCTGCAATTCCAATAACATGTTAAACTGTTTCACCTCACCCTTGCAGATCTCATGTGCAATTTTCCTTTTACTCTTCATTTTCTTTTTCTCTTTGCATGTTTGGATACTTTTTATTAATTTGTCTTCGAGTTCTCTTACTATTTCCTTTATGGTGTACAATCTGTTAATAAGCCCACTGAAATGATTATTCACCTCTGACACTGTAATTTTTCAATTCTAGCATTTCCACTTGGTTCCTTTTTAAGAGTTCTCTTGGCTAGATTCTGATTTGTTCGCTCATGCCGTCCACCTTTCGCACAATATCCTTTAGCATACTGAACATACCAATTTTAAGACCCTGTCTGACAATCCTAATATCTGGGTTGTTTCTCTTGACTAACTATTTTTTCTCTTGACTCTGGGTCATATTTTCTAACTGCATAATTTTTATTCATAATTGAATGCTGGCTGTTCATGAAAAAGAAGAGAGAGAGAGAGAGTTAGATAAATAAGATTTACATCTGTAAAGGACATCTCTCTTCTTCTGTCAGGCTGTTGGTTGCCTATTAATTTTCTATTTCTGCTGTCACAGATGACCACAAACGTAGCAACTTAAGCAGCACATACTTCATAATGCTGCAGTTCTACAGGACAGAGGTTGCACACAGGTCTTCCTGGGTTAAATCAAGGTATTGGCGGGCCCACATTCCCTTCTGGAGGCTATAGGGGAGAATGTGTTTTCTTACCCATCTTGGCTTCTGAAGGTGGCCCACAGTCTTTGACTTATGGCCCTCATCCTTCATCATCAAAGTCAGCAACACTGCATCTTTCTGTACCTTTCTTCCATAGCCACCACTTCCTCTGACACTTCTGCCTTCCTCCCACCTCCATTTTTAAAGACCCTCGTGATTACCATGGGCCCGCTCAAAAAAGAACCTGGAGGTTCTTAACTTAATCATACCTGCAAGTCCCTTCTGCCATGTAAGAGAACATATCCACGGGTTTGGAAGATTAGTCTATGGATATTTTTGAGAGCCATTATTCTGCCTACCAAAGTTGCCACAGGCCAAGATATCAGCATGTACAGGCCACAGTCTTCTGTAACTTCACAGTTTTAGGTTTGCAAGCTCCTTTAATCATACTGGGATTAACTTTAGATAGGAAAAAGTTATTACAACACATTCCTGAAATGCTAAAACATTTTCTTCCAAATTGTTCAAAAATACCTTACTCCAAAGGGAAATCTCAAGTTTTCTGTTAGGAGAAGTTGAAATTACAAATTCAAATGGAAGAAAATGATAACTTCAAGGATTTCAGAATACACGAGACACACGCCCATCTGAGGGCTTTTGCACAGACCACTGCTCCCACAGATATACCCTTAGGCAAACTCTTTCACCTCCTGCAAGTCTTAAATCATCCTCTCAGAAGGCTGAACACGCCTGCCATATTCAAACATGACCACCACTAGAACGTAAGCTCTACAGGGGCACATTCTTTATCCGTTTTTGTTCACTGGTACTTATCAAGCACCTAGGATGGTTGCTGGCACACAGTAGGTACTCAATAGTTTGCAGAATGAACGAATGGAAGACATGTCAATGACTTATTTATTGCGGAAACAAATAATTTACTTAGCGATTATCTGCTAGGCACTCTGAAAAGTGCTTTATATATAATATCTCATTTGCATAGTACTTACTAGTCAAGAAGAGTAGTTCTCAACCTTGGTTGCTCATAAAAATTGACTGTAGAGTTTAAAAATTTTCAGATAGCTGTGCTATACAAAGACTCAGATTAAAAACAATAAACAGGAGACTGGCTTGGGCACCTTTTTTTTTTTTTTTTTTTAGGCTGTATAAGTGACGCTTCCATACAGCCCAAGTTGAAGGAGGGCTACCTGCATTTTCACATTAGATGTTCAATGGTATCAGACTTCTTTCTAGAACAGATGCAGGATTCTTGAATGTTATCAATTTAAGTGAAAAACACAGACAGGTCACTTCTCTGATTGGCACTACACTAGGTACTGGGGATAAAAGGATAAATACAAGTGGGTTTCTGCCACTGAGGGCCCCTCTGTATGAAAAGGAGAGAGAGGTTCTCCAGTCCAGCAGGTACTAGTGGCCAGCAGAGGCAAGCATACAGTATTGTGGAAACACAGAAGCCTGGCTGAGTACTTAGTAAACATGGGAGGGGATGGGAGGGGCAGAGAGAGCATCAAGGAAGCTTGTGGGATGAGGTTAACGGCCGAGTCAAGGAACCTCTGCTCTGCTGCAAGCAATCTAGCAAGCACTAAAATGGAAAGAAAAGCAAATTATCCTGTTTGCACCATTGTGGCAAAGTCTAAAAAACACTGCATGTAATCTTTATAGAAATGTGCCGAACAACTGCAATGTCTTTAAAAGGTGTAAGCGAAGAAAATGATTGAAGGAGCCAGGAAGAATCTGACGAAATTAAATTTACTCTCATAGCTATGCCTTGAGATCTACTTTGTGTGTAACTGAGCACATTATAAATGAGTCATGACTGAACAATTCAATGTAAGGTTAGATTGTATGAGTGGGTGACTTGACATGAGGTTAGGGAAAGATCAGGGCCAGATCAACAGAGGCCCTGCTAATGGGATGGCTTCTAATAGAAGGGAGAGTCCTGTTATTAATCCTTAAATCTGTACTGTTTAAAAATTAATTGCTAGCACTAACCATTTGTTATACTTGGTAGGATTACAAACTGCAAAGGCTGAACACCAACCACCCTCCCCTTCAGAAATCCCCTTGTTTTTCAATTTGCCATATATGCTTTCCACCCCTCTGTAATCACGTTTTCCTTGATCATAAATGTCAAATAATCCAAGGGGCAATCACTGTCCTGGAGAACCACAAATAGACACCCACCCCCCGCCCAGAGTTGTATAACACGTGGAATGTAACACACTATCTTTCCAAAATTCAAAAATTCTACGTCTAAGACACTTATAGCCCCAAGGCTTTTAGATAATATATTATAGAATTTTAATGATAGCTAATGATAGCGTATACAAAGTGCCAGGTGCTTTCCACATATTGAATATTAACTCATTTAACATGACAACAACCTAACAGGTGGTTACTATTCTCATCATCCCCATTTTACAGATGAACAACCTGAAGCACAGGTAGAGTAACTTGACCGCAGCTGCGCCGTTAGCAAGTGGCAGAGCTGTGATGCAAACCCAGGTCTTCCCGCCCATTTAACCAAGTCTGGATTCAGCCTTAATTGAGGTGCTGTTTTATCTACATTACTTTGGCCAAGATGATAGGCATAGGTTGTTGTTTTTCCCCCATATCTAAAGAGCCATATTACTTTCCCTGAACTTTGCCAGAAACTGCTTATTCTTTTTAAAGAGGTCTTAAATATGTTTACACTGTCAAACACTCGTTATATACTAAGTTCAGGCACTTATTGTGCAAATATTGGGTCAAAGGTTACAAACACTTTCAAGGGTCTTGATGGACACTTGTAAATTACTTTCCAAAAGAACACATCCCTTCATGATGTCAAATAAAAGGGAAAAACACCGTCCACATCATGTGCGAATTATTTCCGCTTCTGGAGTTGTGAGTCCAGTAAATGAGGTTTGACTAGATTCTGAGAAATTCAAGCACACTGACGTTCTCTACTATAAATCATTCTTCACAAGTTACTTCAAGCTTTGACCTCAAGTCTGTGCTTCCAAACATCTTAGAACTCTAAACAATCTAAATTAAAATGAAGCCTTTAATACGTTTTTATTTCACAAATGGGGAATCAAAGTGGCATGTATAATTTTATGCAGGTTGTTTCTTTGTTGAGATTTTATTGACTGCAGTCTTCCTCAGGAAAAGACTGTACAAGTTGCTAGATGGGATAACTAAACTGATAAGAACAGGTTACACAGAGAGGCAGTACCGCAGAGGGCTTAGACTGCCCGCGTTCAATGCCAGCCCCAGCATTTACTCTCCAGTAACCTTAGGGAAATTCCATAATCTTTGTGCCTCAATTTCCTCATCTATAACGTGGGATGATAATAATAGTAACCTACTCATAAGGAAGGCTGTAAAATGCTTAGAACAGCGTGCCGCACCCAGTACGTTATCTTTCCAAGTTTACTGAACTTCCACTATGTACATTACATCTGCTATCTCATTTAATCACAATCTCACAAGTCAAATATTCTTGCCGTCATTTTACAGATGAGAAATGAAGACTCGAAGAAGTAACCCGGCCAAAATAATATGGGTGAGAAAGCGACGCAGCTGGGATTCAAATCCAGGTTTGTGTGGTTTCAGAGCCCACAAGCCTTTTTAACTAAATCACGTGACTAACTGTAAGCGTCAAGAATTATACAAAAGTTCTATCATTTTCTTTCACTAGAAAGAGGGCAGAATTCGTCAAGAAAATTATTCTAGAACTAATAAAAATGCGTTTCAAGAATGTATGAAACATGGGGAAAGAAAACACGGGAGATTCACCAAGTAGATCCTTATCTAACAGAACTTAAAATTCTATAGTGAAGATTTTAAACTCGTGGTGTGAAAACCAACAATCGCACTCTTTAGAAAGCCTGCCACACAATCTACACTTTGGCGAGGAGCCTCGTTTCCGGGGATGCTTACTCTACTCCCCGCAGCATCTGTCACCGCCATGAGTGGGTGATCATGAGCACCACTGTCGTCTTCTTGATGCTATTAAGCAGATGGCAGCGCTCAGTCCAAACGATGTAGTACATCTCCCCGGTGGACTCTGTTTTCACATACTACCATTATTCCACAGTCCTCAGTGATCAATCTCACGTATTCTCAAGAACATGAACGAGTGAACTGACAGTGGCAATTGATTTACTGCCATTAGCACGCCTTGGCCCTGCTGCTGTTTCATCCACTTGCGGAGATCATGTCTGAAGATTCCACGTGGCCAATTCAGGCGTTCTGGTATTCTCTGTATTTGTAGGGACCCCCCCACCCCCCATCTTAGTTGCCTTCAGGTTAAGCAAAAGAACTTGATCTTAAAGAGAATTGGATGTGAGGCCTGACTGCTACTTATTAGCGATGTGACTTTGGTCAAGCTCAAACTCTCTGAGCATTAGTTTCCTTATTTGTAAAACTAAAAACTGATAATCTTGCAGAATTAAATAAAATGATAGGCATGAGAGCATTTAATACAGTAACTAACACTTGATAAGCACTCGATAGATATCTCATTCCTTCAAAATTTGTTAATGAATCTTAAAAACAGAAAAGTGCTGAGGGCGGTGTTTGCCCAACTTCAGCCCTTCATGGACCACTTCTGGGACTTTTCCCATCCATGTCCAGCACTCAGCCTGTTAGTGACTTCATATTACTCCCTAGACTGATTTTATTTTAACTTAAACCTACTGTAATTTATTTATAGCAATACTATTCATAAAATCATGTGCTTGATATGGTAATCGTACTTTTCCAGAAACTTTAAAATCTAATTGTTAAAACTGTAAAAAAAACAGTCAGCCATGTACCACCTGAAATCATGCTGTGAAGCCTCAGTGACAGGTGTACGACTCTTTGAGAAGCACGACAACAGGAGAAACAAAATGGACTGAGATGAGTAATGTCACTAAGTGTGTAACTCAGACCACTTACTAAACCTCTCTCTGTGTCTCAGTTTTCTCAAGAAAAAAACGGGGATGAGAACATCCACCTTTTAAAGTTAAAATTAAGACCAGAGGGGATAATACATGCTCGTGTGCACGTGCGCTCACACATACACACAGAGACATGTGCACACACACACACTTATCTAGATACAACCAATGCTGCAGCAGATGTGGTCAATGCACAGTAATTATTATTAACAGCAATACTTATACATGTTAAAACTTTGGCCCTTGGGCTTTTCCCTCCCTTTTCCCTTTTAGGTTGTAGCTTCGTTTTCACTATAGCCATCTCCTCGTTTTTTCTTAGCATATGGTCCTTGACTGAGAATTTAGATATTTACAGTTTTACAGTATAATCTGGGTTGGTGTCTCTGTTATTTGGTCAATGTCTATATAATACTGTGTTAGAAGTATCTGTCTGTCAATAGCGATACGGCTTAGTTTGTGCTAAGAGACTCCTTCAGTACTTGTGCTGCAAGTAGCCAAAAACCCAGGCTAGGTAAAAGTATATTTCACAAAAATATTGCAAGGCATGGTTAATCCAGGCCAGACCATTACTGCTTTTAAAAATCCAAAACAGCCAACCCTGATACAACACAGCAATATCTTCCAAAAGACAGTTTTACTGATGTTTAAATGTTACATCCTAAACTAAACACCAGGTCATCATTTCCAAAGTGAAAATTCCAAACTATATTCAGACCTCTACAAGTCAGCTTTTGAGAAGACATTACTGCACATACAGTGCTAAGGCTGCCAACAGAAGCAACAGCAAACTAGACAGCTAGGCATACGGCAACACTAATTTCTGTCTCATTGCCTTCCTTGGAACTGGCATCTGAAAACACACCAAGAGTACTCGTAGCTTCTGACAGCTTCCATTACTCTGCCTATTTGGATGAAGGGGCTGAGGTGTTGTTTTGTCACAAAAACAAGTCAATGATTTTACATTTAAAATTTTTTTAGCTGGATAATGGTTTTTAGTGTCAGACAAAAACCTAAGCTTCAGTACTCTTCAGCAGCGTACTCTTGGGAAAGTCGCTAAACATCACATCTTCAACTTCTGTACATGGAAAAGCTTAGCACGTGGGGCCACTGTGAAAACTGGAGATAATGTACAGAAAGGATGCAGATGGCTGAGTGCTAGACTTAACAGGCTCTCCAAAACTAGCAGCTATTATTTCTAATTCCCTTTTTCAGTATTTCTAAGTGTTTTCAGGAAAATCATAGAGATTCTGGAGGATGAAAGGAAATAGGTACTCAAAAATACCGTCAAGCCACAAAGTGCTATGGGAAATTAGCATGTCAACATTAAACCCGCAAGAAAATAAACTTTTTATTACAGAGTCATCCACTTATGCTCAGGGGGTTATTAGCACTTTTTGGAAACCCTTTTTTGTTCTACCTTCTTTATGACTGATCATCGGAGGAATCAAATATCTCCTTGGAGAATTTACAATTATTTGGAAACACAGATTAAAATATTGTGAAATTTGGGGGCTTCCCTGGTGGCGCAGTGGTTGAGAGTCTGCCTGCCGATGCAGGGGACACGGGTTCGTGCCCCGGTCCGGGAAGATCCCACATGCCGCGGAGCGGCTGGGCCCGTGAGCCATGGCCGCTGAGCCTGCGCGTCCGGAGCCTGTGCTCCGCAACGGGAGAGGCCACAACAGTGAGAGGCCCACGTACCGCCAAAAAAAAAAAAAAAAAAAGTGAAATTTGAAATAAAAGTTGTACATAAGGTACAAAAACATAGTGAAATGATTATTACAGTCAAGATAACTAACAGATTTTCTCACAGTTACCATTTTCTCGTGTGATGAGAGCACCTGAAATTTACTCTTAGCAAATTTCCAGAACTCAATACTGCATTATTAAGTATAGTCATCATGCTATGAATATCAAATGAAAACTAATTCCACTTAGTTTAGAATGAAATAGATACATTTACAAAGGGTTTCCAGGAGTCAGACTATGATTTCTGTGAAGGCTCCAGTCATGTCAGGGCAGGTGCAGGTCCCTGAGGACTGAGGCCATTCATCCCCTGCTCTTTTTTAATTCACCGCAGCTACTCCAGAGCGGTGTGCCCACAGGAATGAATCAATAACTATTTGAGCCAATGTATATTAGAATAACTCCAGTATTGTAAAGAATAGCTCATATTTCTCTTCACAGTAATAGATGACAGCTTGTTACTCATTAAATGTGTGAAGTTAGATAAACAATGCTTTGTTTTCCATTTTGTTTTACGCTATGGGGGCCATCACAAACATCGATGGGGAAACGTAGCTGAACTATGCTGAATTTTCTGTTTTCTATGTAGGGCGGGCACTGGGGCTCCCTCAGCGCTACGCTAACCACCTGGTGGAATGTGGAACTACGCCGGGGAAGGTCTCATTTAGTCCCTCACAGAGAAGACGCTGGGCAGCCCGCCTACCTCCACGTGGTTCACTAGGGCTGTGTGTTTTCCTGTCTCGTTCACCCTTCAGGTCGATCCTCCAAAGAAAAAACCAAGTTACACATTTTACAAATGGAGGCTTAGAGAGGTGAAATGACTTGCCCCCAGTCACGTAACCAGTAAGCGTTAAAAGTGGGACCTAAACCCAGCTCCGTCAGACTCTTACACCGTGGCCTGGGTCTGCAGACGTTTCTGGTAACACATCTGCATCACAAAGAAATGGTTTCTGAGCTTGTAACTGAAACTATTTATGGGTAACGTGTGCTACAGTGGGAGTAACATAGTACAAAACTTTAAAATAGAAGTTTCAAAAGGATCAACGTGACTGGACACTCTCTACTTCTCTTTCTGCTCCTGGTGAGCTGACCTGCTTGCCCCGAGGGTGCATCGCCCTGAACCCGAGACACAGCTCCTCTGTGCTGGTGCCAGAGACACCGCCGTCTTTTAACTCTGCGCTGTCCAAGGGAAATTTGTAATTTGGAGTTTTCTAGTAGCTACGTTTAAACAAAAAGTAAAAAGAAACAGGTGATGCTGATCTTAATCGTGTATTTATTTTGCATCCTTTATTTACTCCACACCGCCTTTGGAATCGGGTATGTGCCTGACACCCCCAACACATCCCCCTTTGGACTAGACACCTTTCAAGTGTTCAACAGGCGCATGTGCTGGAGGCTGCCAGGGTGGACAGTGCGGTCCTAAGGACTTCTGCTCTGTGCTCTTTTCACTACGTCTTGACGTGTCAAAGAACATTTTCAGAACAGCTTGTAATCTAAAAGGAGACCAAGTAAAGAGTTCGGCAGTAATGCTGAGCTATATAACTACAGCACAGACTGTACTTTCAAATTCTGAATTGAGAGAATTATTGAAGTCTGAAGTAAATTTTATAGAACCTGGAGTGTAAAAACCAAGAAAATTTAGACCCCAGAATATCAAGTGTTACATGGTATTATCTGTTAGTGGATACTAGGTTGTTTGCTCCTTGAAAGTAGTGGCCGTGAATGTTCTTTGCTGAAAGGATCTCACGTAAAATTGGAAAAACCAGGTTCTTAACTTCATTCGTCTTAGCCCGCAACATTAATATGCAGGATAAATGAAATTCTTAGGTTTGATTAAGGCATTCCAGTCTGATAAGGCAACAGTTCCAGTTCAGATGAAAGCATGATTCCTAAGGGATTTAAAAGCATCACAAAATATCAGATCTTTGAATACTGTATATGGAAAATATTAATAGGAACCAGTTTCAGTGACTGAAATCAAAACCATGACAAAAGGAGAGTTGAGAGGCAATGGAAGTACAAACGAGGGTGCTCGGGGCCAATGTGGATCTACCACTGCTCAGCCTGCTGAGCTTGGATAAGCGATTTAACCTCTCTGAACCTGTATGCAAAGGAATGACGTGTTCAGACTTGAATTTTGCAATAGTTCAGGGCATGCTGAGAGGGGAAAGAATCTGTGTGAAGCCCATGGTATAGTACACCAAGCACACAGCCAACATTCACTGCTGAAGATGATGTGATGGTGATTTCCTGGTCAACACCCACCACTCAATCCTGGGGATGATTTCAAAAAAATCTGCTCTCCTACCTGGTTTATACTAGATTTCTAATTATGAGATACACAGTGTTGTACTTAAACCGATGTTATAAATTGTGCATGTTATGGGCTGAACTGTGTTTCCCCCCAAATCATATGTTGAAGCCCTGACCCCCGGTACCTCATAATGTGTATCTGGAGACAATCAATCATCTTTAAAGAGGTGATTAAGTTAAAATGGGGCCTTTTGTGGGCCCTAGTCCAATCTGACTGCTGTCATTACAAGGAAGGGAATTTGGACACAAAGAGAAAGCAGGGATGCACACGCACAGAGGACACAGTGAGAAGGCGGCCAGCTGCGAGTCAAGGAGAGGGGCCTCAGAAGAAGGCAGATCTGCCAACGCCTTGATCTTGGACCTCCAGCCTCTGTAACCTTGAGAAAACAAATTTCTGTTGCTTTAAATACAGTCTGTGGTATTTTGTTACAGTAACTCTAGCAAACTAATACAGCACCTGGAACCATTTCTTCACGCTGCTCCATAATATAGCTGCTTCACTGTGATTTACAGTAGACGGTGAAGAGGGAGACAGACAGACAGACAGACCGAGGTGCTCAGTCGGCCCCCTTCGCTTGTAAGTTGCATGATCTTAGGCAAGTTACCTAATTTTTGTAAACCAGTTTTTCTTCTTTAAAAGGACTGACACTTATTTCACAGGTTATGAGGATTAAATGAACATTAAGAGTAACCGACCAACGTGTGGCATTCTCATGCAATTCTCTGTAACTCCTTCAGGTAGCACTGAAAAGATCACTTCCGGGCAGGTGGGCTGGCTGTCATGAAAGGTGTTTCTTTCACGTGAGTCTTCCCGACATTTAAAGGGCTTATAATTCGGAACATGCCAGCCTCCTAATGGGTCTCTGCCTCCAGGCTCGCCATCTGCCAATCTGGCCTCTCTACCGCCTTCTAATCCATTTCTCCGAATCCAGGTGTGAACACACTGCTCCCTTGGCTCCCTGCTGCTGCCCACGGTCCAGAGCCTGCACCCTGAGACTGGGGAGGATGCAGTCACTCCCTCTCCTGCCTCATCTGTCCTGTGCGGCACGTCCTCCAGCTCAGGCAGCACTTCTTGTGTCAGGCTCTGTGCCTTGCTCTGGCTTTGGGAAATGTCCTTCTCTGTTTGTACCCTGGTGACCCCTACTTGCCCTTCACTTTCTCAGTGAAATGTCCCCAGTGTTCCCAATCAGACTTGAGCACTGTCTTCTTATGGAAATACTGTGTTTTTCCTCAGACTCTCGCGTGGTTACCACATTACATTGCTTTTAAATATTTGTATTTCATTCTAGCCTGTGAACTTCCCAAGGAGAGGGTCTCTGTCTCAATAATCTTTGTAATCCAACATCGAGCACAGTGCCTACATTTAACACATGCAGTGGACATTTAATAAATGTTGGCTGAATGAATAAATGACCAAAGGAACGAATGCGTGTGATCAATCATATTAATACGTTATCACAGCTTAAAGTGGGAAGACTACAAGCTTTCCAAGTCTGGTTCACATTCTGGGTTAGTTATTTACTTCTCTGAGCCTCAGTTTCATCATCTGTAAAACAGGCACATTAACTCCGGCTGTTGCCGTTCAGATTAAATGAGACGTGTGAGTCTTTAAAGGATTGCACTCCATGTGTGATTTCTGGCTAATTACTTAATCTTATGCTCTGTGCTCCTTCCCTTCATCTGTATAACGGGAACAGCCCCACATACTTCGTGACATTGCCGGGACACCTGTACAGGGTGAGACACGTAAAGTCCTGTCTAACGTCCACTGTGTGCCAGTCACCCCCGGGCGTGCCAAAACCCGCAAGGATGCGAACACCATGCACAAGGCTTCCCGTAAAGAAGACCAGCTGGGAGTCAAAGTTTAAAGGCTACTTAATTGTTATAAATTATATAAGTAAAAAATCTGGCATGAACAAAAAGAGAAAAAATTATATCCCTGTCAACCTCAGTACCAGGGTGCCCGTCTGTTCAAAGCTTGCCTGGCCCCGAATGAGTTCAAAAGTGAATTTATGCTTCATCGAAATAACCATGTAGTCCATATTTATTTATGCTTCACAAAGCCAGTATTTTGGTTTGCGTCTGTCTGTCTTTGTCTACCACTCAGAATTTTAAACATAAAGCAAGAGGTTTCTAGGCATTTAGGAAAACATTCTGAACAGAACACGGATTTCATACATCAATGGACATCAAGGTCTGCTATCAGAAGACGTAACTATGAAGCTGTGTTTCCCTCTAATAACACTCATTTCTAAGCCAACACTTCTTTAGGAAACAAATTAGAACTCACTCATTTTTCACAAATAGGAACTTCAAGTTGTTAGAAAACAGAAGCGCTGCTGCGAAGAAACAGAAATGATCTATGAACACTGAAAAAAACTTCTGTCACTTCCATCCCCAGGCACTGACAATGCGGGATATTTACACATTTCTGATATGACTTTGGGCCTTAGGACTTGAAGAGCCACAGACTCGGTAGACACTGTTCTTCCTTAGAATATACTGAATGCTTAAGTTAAATTTTTAGAGCAAATAAAATTTCAACTTCTATTTTCCAAGACTCATTGCTTTAGCACTACAGTAAAGTTGAGAGCAATACATGCTATTCGGTAGGATAGATAGTGCTTCTCCGATTAAAACAAACAAAACCAAGCAGGCCGAGTCAAATCTCACCGTCACTGGCCAATCATCACCCTGTTCCCAGAGTACAGCAACTGTGGAAGGGCACAAGTGTCTGCTATGGGGTCTGGTCATAAAGATTGACTCTTACCTTTGGGCTGGGGCGCTATAGCTGTTATCATAGGAATCATAACTCTGTTCATCATAAGCAGCGCCATATCCATCATCATAGTCCTAAAATATAACAGGAGAAGTACAAAAAGGTTCAGAGAAATTTCTGGAAAGGAAGACGCATTCTGCTTTTAGTGCATTAATTCGGCGACCATTTAACTATATATCTAATTATAATGTAAGGAAAAATATAAAAGTGACATCAGTGAAAATGATAGGGTAAGAACCTCCAAAAATTCTCCTGAAAAAGCAGAGAGAAACTGGCAAAAATTGTTAGAATCAACATTTTTAGATGCCTGGAAGTTAACCAAAGGCTTGCAGAGATCTAGGGAGCATTTATGTTTAAAAAAATTGGCGGCACCTTGGAATGAAGGGTGAGCTCGGTCCTATTCCCACCCCTCACCCCCGGCTCTGCAGGAGCCGCAATCCAGCATGCAGGAAGCCAGCAGGCTGGAGGTCACTGGAGGGGGCAGGGCAGGGTGGAGGCTTTCAAAACCCCATCCCCAGAGGACTGCCTTTATTTGACCTGACTGGGAGCTCATCCAGTGCACAAAGTCTTTTCCCTCAGGGTATTTGAAGAAAATAATTAGAGGCAATTGTTTATGAGATTAGCTGCTTGAAGTGGCGGAGAAAGACTGGAGCAAATAACAGGCTAACCACAAAGCTTACAAGGAAAAGTGGGGGAATGAGATGTCCCTAGGAGCTCTGCAAAGTTCTGACATATTTCTGGAATCTCAAAGGCTACAGTGTCAGGTACTTGCCCAGCACAGACCTGAGAAGGCCCTGAGCTCTCCTCTGGCTGACCTTGAGGTTCAGTATAAGAAGGAAAGTCAAGGCTAAGCCAGTTAGTTGCAAACTGATTGGCTCAGTGTTGAAGACAAGCTCCAGCAGGTACCCACAGTCTCTTGGTAAAGACTACAGATTTCATTTCCAAGCATTTGACAAAATCTCTGTCCAATCATTAGCTGACCACTAAGGTAAGAGAGAAAAGACACTTCTGTGGCAACGCATGATAAATATCGACTTTACAATATTAGTTTGGAAAAGTAATTAAACCAAGAAAAAAAAAATCCTAGGGAGGAAGGAGAAGGACACACTATAGTAAATGTCCAGTTTTAAACAAACAAAAACCATTATGCAACATGCAAAGAAAAAACAAAAGTATAGTCTATACACGAGAAAAAAAAAGTAGTCAGTAGAAAAATACCCCTGATGAAGCTGAGACACTGAACTTACTGGACAAAGACTTCATTTATTTTTATTTTTTATTGGGGTAGAGTTGTTTCACAATGTTGTGTTAGTTTCTACTGTACAGTGGAGTTCCCTGTGCTAATACGGCAGGTTCTTATTAGTTATCTATTTTATACATATTAGTGTATATAGGTCGATCCCAATCTCCCAATTCATCCCACTAGACAAAGACTTTAAATCAGTTATTTGAAATATATTCAAGGAACTAAATGATAGCCTGTATCTAAAAAGCTAAAGAAGGGTCTTAGAACAATGCCTCACCAAAATCAAGAATATTAATATAGGTATAAGAAATACAGAAAAGAATCCAAAGAAATTCTTGAGGTGCAAAGTGTAACAACTCCAGTGAAAAATTCACTAGCCAGGTTGAACAGCAGAAACACAGGTGTAACTCTTTGTGACCTTAGTTATTAGTTTCTTAGATATGCTAACAAAAGCACAAACAACCAAAAAAATATATAAATAAAACAGACTCCAGCAAAATTAAAAACTTCTGTGTCAAAGAACATCAGCAAGAAAGTGAAAAGACAATCTACAGTACGGGAGAAAATATCTGCAAATCACATATCTGACAATGGTCTAGTGTCCCGAATATATGAAGAACTCTCATTACTCAACAATAAAAAACAACCCAAAAAGAGCTAAAGCCATTCTCCTAGTTCTATGAGGACATTTTGCAGATGTGATAACAAGTACACTATGGTTATTTTAAAGGTATTTTGAAACTGAAAAAGGTCCAGAGAGATGATCGTTCTGTAAGATCAAATTAGATACGTTGCTCAATGACATTTATATCTATGAAAGTGTGAAGCCTACCCTACAACTGATTTCTAAGTTTCTGGGGATACTCAATTACATAGTGACTTTGGACTTACTGGTATTTACTTAATATTTAAAAGAGCCAGGAAATAATCTAAGTATTTTGGAACATCAGTTTTATCAATGGTCATCAATTTAATGATCATCACCAGAGCTTTTGAAGTGGAGAAATGTGGTCAAGGGGTAAGAGAAAAGATGTGGAGTCAGATGGGCTTCTGTGTTTTACTGTCACAGATCTCAGTCAAGGTCATCCACTTCCCCAGAACCTGTTTCTTTACCTGTAAAATGTGAATCCTTAATAAGTATCCTGAAAGGATGAGAAATTACATATACATACGTATGTATTCCAGCAAAATGCCAGATATGTATTAAGAACTTTATAAAGAATAGCTTACATTGTTAACTATCCTAGTAAAGCATTACCCCTGCTGACCTCTCTCCTGGATTTCTAAAATGATGAGACTCACAGGTGATGAACGTCAGCAGCCACTACACACAAGGGGAGGAGCCAAGTGACTGATTTTAAAGTGCTGACCTTAGTTACTCTCTTTTAAGAAGCATCTACTAAATAGTATCCCTCAATTTATTTGATTTAGAAAAGCAAAAGTATCTGAATGGCAAGGTATATTGTAATGTGCTCCATTTTGTAAGACAACTATTAATCTGAAGGGATGATACTATCTTTGCAGGGGTAAGGCTTATACAATTTGTACGTGACCACCTTAAATTTTTAAAAATGTTTTCTCATAAAGGAGGAACTGAATATTTGCTGAAGAGCTATGTGTTCACAACTTTGAACGTGGACAGAATCTAAAAGGAATACTCATTAAATAGGGGCAGAGGAAGAATAAAGGTCAAGAATATCCTTAGAACATATTGGTAAGCCATGGTGTCCCTTGCAGTAGCTGAAGGCAGGTTGCTAATATAGCTATGATCTTCCAGTGACCAACGCGAGGAGGAGAAAGCTCTCAGATAAGATTCAAACAAACAAAAATATTTGAGATGATTTTAGTTACAAGTAGCAAACTGCAGATATTACAATTCTGGTGAATTAACAAAAGCAGCTAGCATCTCAACAAAAAGAAAGTAATCTCACCGCGTTAAAAAAAAAAAAAACCCAAAAAACAACAACCAAAAAAAATCCTTTACTTGGCCCCTACCCTGTGGCTGGCACTCCTGCTAGACACCGTGGCGGGAAAGGGGTGTCCTGTCTAGTGAGGTCGCTGGCGGGACGGAGATGACAGGCGACTGAAGAGAACTATCAGGCAACGTGTCACACGCTGTGGCGAAGGGAAGCACCCGGCGTGGCACCGGGAAAGGGAAAGGGGAAGAAAATTTCCCAGAAGTGTTGAAAGCAGAGAAAAGCAAAAGCAGCTGGGAAAATTTATTAAAAATTCAGCGGAATGAACAGCAGGTGCAAAACAATGGAGGTACAGACACAAGAACCCTTCTCACCCAGGGTTCAGGTGAGCACACTGTGGAATGTACACGAAAGGGGAGAGCAATGAGCCGGAGACACCCATATACCAGACCACGTGTGGCCAAGTTACGGAGTGTGGATTTAGATTCCGCACTTCGGGACTCTCTCTGGAAACTGTGTGGGCATGGAGCCGGGAAGGTCAGTCTGGAGGGCGGGACTCGCAACTAGGTCACTGCCTTGAGCACGTGGCTTGGCGAAATGCAGAGCCCACGGCTGCTTCAGTCATTTGTTAGTAGCTTAAAAAGACTATGGCTTCACCCATGCAGAGTTCTCTTTCTCTGCTTATTTAAAAGAATCAAGATCCTTTAAACTCCAGTAAATGACTGGAATCTTCTTAAGTAACTGAAATGTAAAGTAGTAGACTATTTAAAACCTACACTTATGTCATTCATTCCTTGTTCAATTATTCTGTCAGATATTACAATGTTAGTTTATTTGAATTTTCAAATTGTTTAGGTCACTGAATTACTGACTTTCATGTTTTACAGTGAAGATTTTAAAGATTAAAAATGCAACTTTCACAATATTTCTTTCATGACGATGATTTCACAGTTGGATTTGGCCTTGGGGGTGCAGCCTCTTCCATCACAAGTATTGTCTGTTCAATGGACAGGACGTGAAAAATGTAGGAAAGCATAAAAGCAGATTGGGACCGACAAAAGAAGAAAAAGGAGTGTGACTGCAGATGAATGTGTACGTTTCTGGGAGGGAGTGGAGGGGATTCTTGTTGATTACCTGCTATTTTATTGCAAGAAGGAGATGAGGTCATTGGCTAAGAACAGCTGGGGAGGTCAGCCAGCAAAGGATCAACAAATGGTTACCACAGGGAAGGATGAGGGTGGTGGGCTGCCTGAGGGCTTCTGTCTGAGGGCTGGGGGATCTGAGGCAGAGCAACCCTGTATCTCTGTCCCTCTTCTCCTAATGCTCTTATCTTCCAGTGTCCCCAACAACTGGCTGCTTCCCTTTAAATAATTTGACATTATGAAATTCCTCTTCAGATTTTTCTGAGGCTAGTTAGAAATTTTAAACAAGAGTGAGTGCACTCTTTGTCACAAGTCCACAAATAATCGAGTGGAATCATCCATCTAGAGAAGCTCAGAATCCACCTTAAAAGGCGCCAGGACCTGGGATGGGGACTCAGGACTCCACTGTCGGCAGAGCTCAGATGTGCAGAACGATTTCTTCTTACACTTGACGTCTTTGCGTAACTTCTCGTATTTCCATTTTCTCCTAGAGAACGTTCCCCTTCACGACATGCCGCAAAGTCTCTGTGTCAGCCCCCTGCTCTGCAGTGAGTCCGGCGCTTCACGTGCAAGTTCCTTCCAGTTCACATGCTGTTCCCTGTGAGTCTCTGCACCTGCCTTCTCTGCCTAGTCAATTTTTCAGGATGAGGCTCCAGTGAACCTCCTCCTCTGTTTCTCCCACAAACGCAGAGTCCACCACACCTGTTATGCCAACAATGGACCAACATATGCCGCTGTTACTGCACAGAAACGACTGACTGGCTCTGGCCTCACCTACTGTTTTTTATGAGCACGGACCGTGGGGTACTGATTCTTTTGCACAGAGTAATGGCAGGGCTGGAGCATAAGGAGGACCACTCAGCAAGTGCTCGTTAGACGGCTGGACTGAACGCTCCTGAGGAAAGCGTGCCAAATCCCTCCTGCACCGGGTCCTCTCAGCTGCCCCGAGTTGGCCTCCGCCTGTCTACACATCTCTGGAGCCATTCCTCAGATGACCCAGAGTGAGGACACTGGGCATGATAAACTCCTTGATTCTAAGCAACTTAACTGAATTTCCTCTGGAAGAAGCTTAACAGAGCTCCTTTATGTTGTTAAAATGCACTGCAAAGATCCCCCTTCTTTGCACTTTAAAAACAGGGTCCTGTACCTGTGAGTGAGGCAGTTCTGCAGGCACGCCTCTCTAACCAAGTGCTAGGAGACGATCAGTCTGCACGAACCTCTGAAGGACTCCTGTCCTAGACAGAATCCATGCCTCCACTTTCCCATCTCACCACCATTCCACCTGCCAATCTTTCTTTATCTCCTATTTCTCTCTCGTATCTTTCCTCTACATTCCCAACGTGACTACATTAGAATCACCCAGAAGCTGCCTAGTGCTTCTTTATCTAATCCTTTCTCCAGAATTATCTGCTAAAATGCAAACCTAAGCTTGTTGCTTCCTTGCTTACAAATCTCCACTCCTCTCTCCTGGTTCCTACGAGAAGAGACAGTGCACTGTAAGCTTCATCAACACGTTAAGGACCCTGAGGAAGCCTGTCTGTTTCATGCTGCAATTTCTCCGCACATGCTGTTCCCTCTTTAGGTCTTTCACTGGGAGACTCCAGGCTGAATTATCACTCCCTTCTCTGTGCTTCCCTGATAACTGATAACTTGCACGTACTCAGTGCCCACAATTATTTCTCTGCCTCCTTTCTCTCCCCCTGGTCTACAAGGTCCTTAAGAGGAAGGAACAGACCTTGTTCTCCTGTATTCTCAATGTCGGGAACACAGTAACGAATAAAGAAAGGAACTAATTAAAGACCAAGTGGCAGGAAACATAGCAATAGCTTCTCTAAGGTGAATGCGAATTGAGGAGATGTGCTAAATATTGCTAAAATGCATATTTACTCAAATAGTGTAAAAATCTGATAGGGAGACCTCACCTGAATTCTTTTTTCAAACGTTACCTATCAATCTTACATTCCCTGCCCTCAGCAAAAAAAATTTCCCAGTAAAACTCTGTATTCGGGACTTCCCTGGTGGTGCAGTGGCTAAGACCCGCGCTCCCAGTGCAGGGGACCTGGGTTCGATCCCTGGTCCAGGAACTAGAGCCCACGTACGTGTCTCAACTAAGACCTGGCACATCCAAATAAATAAATATTAAAAAAAAACCCCTCTGTATTCTATTCCTGAAAGTCAGAACATTATTAAAAAGAGTGAACAAAGATGGACAAGAAATAAATGTATATTAATAAACATTCTTGAATCATTATAAGAGACTTATTCATCAAGATCCACTTCTGAGTTTTTGTCTTCGATAAGGAAGATGTCTAAATGGAACTGACAGGGTGACCTGGACACTTGATAGGTGTCAAGGGGGGTCACGTTATGGCAAAACATGCCCTAACACAGGCAGAGGTCCTTCATCTGCCATTCCCGACCTGAAAACTCCACCGACATATGGCCCAACACCAAAGAAATCTTGCTCTGAAGAGAAAAGATTTTCTAGGATAAAGGAAACAGCATTTAATTCTATTTCTGTCACAAGTAAAATCAAGCATAAAATTTAAGCTGGGAAAAACCATTTTAAACAGAGAATTTACAAAAGTGATTTGAAAATAATGTTTAGGTTTTGAGTCCTTTTAAAAGGAGACAATTATGCTGACTACACACCACCTCACCAGGGTGAAACCTGGTCATTTCAAAATGTAAAAAGTTTTCACATAAAATAGAGTGTTAAAAGATTATTTAAGTTTATTCTTACCATGATTATTTTGAGTTTATAAAACACACACATTAGCTAAAAATAGTCTTTTGAGAAATTCATTCTTGCTGGGGTTCTGAATAATACTAATTTCCTTGCTGAGTATCAGCAACAAGGTTGTGATGAACACATCACATAACCAAGTTATTTTATAATTAAGGACAAAACCACAACATTAATAACAATGCTAAATAAGAATCTGTCCCCCATAATCACTTAAATAAGACATCATTAATTCAACAATCAAATTGCATCCCCACGTGCTGATCTATGGCTGTGAGGAGTATATTATGCAGCTTCTAGACTCATACAACTTCTTCATCTCAGTCTTTGGAGTCTGATGCCCATGTTCAAATTCCAGCTCTGCCTCTTAACTGGCTATGTGGCTTCGGGGAAATCACCTACCCTCCTTCCCCCTCAATTTTATAATCATAATCCACATCCTGGCTGTTTCCAATGGTTGTGGGAGGATTAACCAAAAAAAAATGTCTATGAAAGCTGTTTGGCACAGTTCTTGCCCAATAAAGCTAGTTCCATTTTGTTGAAGACCTGTTCCCTTTAACACTCTCAAGCTATTAGGCCAGAGAAACATCAGAGCTATCCAGGTATTTTTCTTTTGTTGAATGTGATAAATTCTTATAATGTTGTCTAAACTGTGATGTCTACATTTTCATTCTGCAAATACTAGTATTAACGACTACTGTGGTTTTTAGATAAAGGAACGGCTGACCAACAGTAGTTGTAATTCTATCCACATCTGAACACAGCTTTTAAAAACACATCTACATCAATTATTCAAAGTCTTCTCTTCTCTCAGCTTGTATCTGAGATAGAACTAGATTTATCTAGATTTGACAAGAAATACAATATAATACAATACAGAAAATAACAAAGAGGTTAACCCAGAAATCCCACAAAGGGAAGGGAAAACTTGTAAATAGAAAATTAAAGAAAATAAAATTAAACCAGAAATTCCACAAAGATGAGAAAAAGGGGGATAACTAAATTTTATTAAGCTCACATTATGTAACTCATGCTAGGGATTTTGGTATCGGTTTTGCCATCTTCCCCAGGAAGCAGGCATTTGTTGAATGCCTACTGTTCCGAGCCCTTGGGGATATCGTGTTGAACAAACAAAACAAAACGAACACCTCTGTCCTCATGGGGCTTACATTCCAGCGGGGAAGCAGACAAACATCAATGCTCACATACACAGCGCGTGACACAGGGAGAGCAAGGAGGAGCTGGAGATCTCGGACAGGCGTCCTCACAGAAAGGACCGCAGACAAACGTGAGCCAACGGAGCAGCGAGCTATGCTGGCATCTCAGGCAGAAGGAACAGCGGACAGAGGCCTGAGCGGGGGAGCGGGGGGAGAAGTGCAGGCGCCGCATCACACCTTTGGGGCTTGAAGGGAATGAGGTGCTGCTGGAGGCTCTTGTGCCTCATGCGACCTTCTGTGTCGTCCAGGTTTCTGTTTCATTGGTTTAACCTCCAGTACACTATTTCTTCCCTTAACTGTGTCTAGTCTGCAACTAAAACCATTCCGTTTTTTTTTTCAGTTCTAAAATAGCTGTTTTCTATATTTTCCAGTTGTCTGCTTAAATCATCAACTTTATCTTCTAATTCCATGATTATAAAGAGCACAGTTATTTTAAAGTTTGCGTCTGCTCTATGAATCTATCGTGGTCTGTTTTTTACTGTCTCCTCATCTTGTATGCCTGTAATTTTTGATTAATTGCAATTACATATGAAAAATTAAGAGAAATAATTTAAGGCCTACACTGTTCTATTTCTCTAGAGAGACTGTGTATCTGCTCTTAGTGGAGGACAGAAGAATTAGCAACCTGCACCCCACACAGGACTGAGATGATAAGCCTTCCTCTGGGAGTATAGCTTTTCTGGGTTCTGATCCAAAGCCTAGGGGATTAATCAGCCCCCTAAACCCAAACTTGGGGAGCCTTAAACTCCAACTATTTTGTTTTATCCTTCCCAAATTCTGGATTTCTTTTAAGGCTCAATTCAGCTTCTCAGCTACCTCTTCAGGAATTGGTAGAAGCGTTCACAGCCTTTCTCAACCAGGGTTCCACCAGAGAGTGAAGCCCGGTGCCCTAAGGTGTCCACTCTGTATAAGGTGAGTTCACGTCTCTCCTGTGCATCTAGAACAGCAGTCGTTTGTACCACCCCTGGGAAGCTCAGGAAATAATTATGCACATCATTTTCTATGTTCTGTGGGCTCTGGAACCCCAGTTGAAAAAGGCTGCCCCAAGGGAAAATCAGCCAGAAATGCTAAAAGGGTCTGACCGCTGATTCCCATCAATACCCAATATATTTGATTATTACCTATGTCCTCCACTGGAAATGCAGTCTCCCTGAGAACAGGGGCTTCGCCTACCTTGTTTACTACTGTGTCCCCAGTGCCTGGCACAAGAAAGCATTCAATAAGCACTTCCTGAATGGATGCCTGGCTGGCACTGACGGATTTATATGGGTTCACTCATCCTTCCAAGTGTTCTTATTGTGACTGGCCAGGAGAGAGGTAGCAAGTGCTTCCAGTCCCGTGACAAAAGGGAAGGGGCTCCTGGCCCACCTAGGTGCACACCTAATTCATGGTGCAGAGGTTTCTCCACAATGAAAACATCAACTATCAGGGTTTCATAATGTTAGTATTAAGATTACTCCTTGCTCAGCTTTGAGACTCACCCAGAAACCTTCAGATTCTCATCTGGTTTAACAGCAGAGGGACCAGATGTGCTGAAGGTTTGTTCGGCTTGAACAAATCTGCTTGAAGGAAGACGTGCTGTTCTGTTATAAACAAGAGTATCTGGTCTGTCTAATACAATGTGTTTAATACACAGACCGATCACATTTTTAAACTTTTTATTCAAGCATAAAATAATTCATAGAAAGGTACAAATCCTAAGTGCACAGCTTAGTGAATTTTCACCAAGTGAGCACAACTATGTAACCAGCACCCGGATCAAGAAAGGCAACATCAACAGCCCCCAGCAGCTCCCCTTGTGCTCACCCTCAGTTATTATTATCTCCCCCACAAAGGAACGCCATCCTGACTTTCAACACCACCAGGGAGGTTAACTTGCTTTCGAGCTTCACAGAGATGGAATCAGAGTGGCTACCCCTTCGTGCCAGGTTTCTTTCCGTGAACTGCGTGCCCGTGAGATCTGTCCACGGTGCTGCAGGCAGCAACCCCTGGTTCCTTCTCGCTGTGTGAAAACTTGGTCTGTATGGTTGTACTACCACTTCTTTATCCACCCCAGTTATGAACACTTTGCTTCTCTCTAGTTTTGCCTGCATGCCTCTTCCGCACGTCTTGTCTCTGTTGAGTGGTTCCCAGAGCAGAATCCCTGGCTCCTGGGGAGGCACGTTTTCAGCTTTAACACGTGGTACAAACGTTCTTCCAAAGCAGTTGTATCGACTTACATTCCCACACCAGTGGATGAGAATTCCTATAGCACCCCATTCCAGCTAACACTTGAAACTATCTTTTTAACTTTAATCTTCCTGGTGGGTGTGAATAGTACTGTATATTTTGTCTTTCATATTTAATGTTTGGGGCACAGCTAGCCCTGAAAGATGGAGCAATACTGGTAAACTGAAGAACTAAATATTACTTTTAATGTGCCAGGCACTATTCTAAATACTTTCCATATGTTAATTTACCTAATCTTCCTAACAACCCCATGTGATAAGCACTAATATTTCCATTTACAGATAAGGAATCGAGGCACAGAGCAGTTAAGCAACTTACCTAAGGTCACACAGCAATTAAAGGCACAGCAAGGATTTCAAACTAGTGAGTTCGGCTCCCGACTTTGCTTTTAACCACAGATATTCTGCCTGACCCTATAAAATGGAGGGTCAGACCCTGTACCTTAATGAACTCCCCAAGATAATGTCACACTATGAGGACATATCGAGATGGCCAGCTGGTCTTCCACTTGTATCACCCAACCTGATGATGTGGCTTTGCTTTAAACTGCTTTAGCCCTAAAGTATCGTTCAAGATTCCATGTACTGTTATGTACCTCAGCTCTATTCTACCTGTGAACAAACTGAATAGAATAAAAATAAAGGTATAAATAAAAAGACGCTAGTAAACCTCATCAGTACTGTACCAGCAACGTTCCGGCTGTCCCTGCACATGCCTGCACCTGCATGTGCCTATGCCTTTGAATGTCACGTGAGCCTTCATGCACCGCCCCCCAGCTCTCCCTGTCTGAGTGCTGCCAGCCCCTTTTCCTGTTTGGTTTATACAGTTTCCTCTGGAAAGTCTTCCCACGTTCCATCAAGCAGTTAGCCTTCCTTTCTCCGTCCTCCCTAAACACTCTGTATGTAAGTCAATTGCAGGTGTTCCTCTCCTGAATAATCACTGGGCTTTGTTTCTGAATCAAGAAATCAAACATTGATTACTTACTCAATCCTGGGCTCTGTGGATAAAAAGGGATGGCCCCTATCATCAGCTTAAAATATAATGGGAAACAGTAAGACCAATAAAGGTGCGATCACATCACTCTAAGGTAAGTACCCTAAATAGGATGTACACACGTGGATCCAAATAATGACCACCTGACGCTTCCAGGGGATTGTGAAAGGCTTCAAAGTGAGGGTGATAACTGTTCCTTCGTAGACTCTGGTCTACTTGCAGGCGAGGACTGAGTTCTACACATGCTGGTGAAAAGCTCAAGGAAAACAATAAAACGAAGATGGCAGGTTCTTGTGGGAAATCCACTGCAACAGAGGACTAGTCTAGTGGTTCTCAAGTTCCTCCCGGCCTCTGCCCTGATCCACCCAAGGGATGTGACACGCCCCTCACATTAGCTCAACTACGATCGCTCGCTCACCTTACTTGGATGGGTAAGCCTAGTTAGGGAGGCAGAATCTGCTTTCCATGCCTTAGAGACATTGCCACTTCAGAGTCCTCTACTCCCTTATTAATAAAGCACATTTTGGGGGGTTGTTTTTGCTTAAAGGAGGAAAAACAAAAACAAAATCCCTTCATATTCACAACTTTAAAATCTGAAATTATTTCCTAAAGTTTTACATTTCTATAAAAGAGGTCAACTTTTCAAGCAATTTAGGAAAGAGACAGACTCGTGAAGCTCCTGATAGACATTTCAAGTAAACTGCACACTGCTCTTATTCTTGCTTCTGGTAAAATGGATATAAAAAATTACAGAACCTTCATCTTTTTATCTAAAATAAAAATTTTAGATAAATTTTTATCTAGGCTTTTCAATCCACATTTAAAATGCATTTTCATAAATAACCTTTTCACAATCTGTAACTCTGTTTTAATTAAATTTCTCACTGTGGAAAACAAGATAATTGAAGCAGTTTAGAGATTACTTGTCAAAAAAATTACGCCAGCAGTCACTGCAATGGGAAAATTTGCCGTTAGTACAACTCTCATCTGGACCGAAACTCCCAGACTAGTCATACAATTAAAACTTCAGGTGAGCTCTCAGAAGAATGACAAGGAATGTGACTTCCCTGAGTCTTTAAGCAAAGTCTACATTACAGAATTACGTGTACATTTTAAAGATATATTTGGTTTTCCCCTACAGGCTTTCACTGATGTTCCTAGCTGACAAAATTTCAGAGGAGTTTATTCTTAGGGCCGACGGAGAAATGGTGGTCCCCGCGGAGCCATTTTATAGACAAGGACACTGTTGATGGTGGTAGCAGCGTTTTTCTTGAGATAAGTTTCTTTTCCTACAGCTTTAATGAGTCTGATGCTGGAGAACAGGCAGGAAAGGCATGTCTTTGTGTACAAACACAAGGTATAGATTTCTGCTCCCATTTAAACTCTGACCCTTCACACTTGCGTTAGGTTAACCAATGGCAGAAGTCCTATGAGGACACACCCTCCAGTAGTTGCAGAAGGACTAGTAAAACCAGCTACTAACCAATCATGGGCCTCGTGTTCTAACTTTCGCATAGGAATCCTCATGTCTGAAGTGATTAAATAATTTTTCCCATTCACTTGTCAGTTTCTCTGTCCACAAACAGAGTTTTAAATTAGATGAAACTGACTTGTCCAGGAAGCACCAGATCTTGGTTAAGAGCGTGGGCTCTGGAGCCAGACTGCTGGGCCTTAAATCCTAGCTCTGCCCCAAGCAGTTGTATGACTTCTAGAAAGTACTGATATCTCATGTGGTGTTTTAAGGATATGACAGATCCACGTAAAGCGCTGAGGAAAGTGCTGGTTAAGAAAAATAAGGGCATGTGGGTTTCATTACTTACTAGAAGTGTGGTTTGGGAAAAATTAGTTAATCTCTCTAAATGGTCTGGTGATCATGTTTACCTCACAGGACTGAAGTGAGGATTGAATAAGATGATACAGGAGGAGTGCGCGGCACACTAATATGTTCTATAAAGTAAATACCCAACAAGCGGCAGCTGCCTTTTCTTCCATCAGCTTCTAAAAGTTGCAGAGTGCACTGTTTTCCTGTGGTTACGGAATCAGAAAAATATGAGAGGACTAAAACAGTCAGGAGAACACTGTCCTGCACTCTTGTGATCGCTTCCAAATGAAGCCATCTCCTTCAGATACTGTCCTTCCAAACATATAATAAATTAAAGCAGCAACTTCTGACCTTAAGACTGAAGTGGATGATTTTACAAAGAAGCACCTAGAAAGCTCAGGATCCTCTTCAGTCAGTCAGACAGACCAGATAAGGGCATCAACCTGGAAGAAAGGTCCATGGCTAGGGATGCCTCCGCTATACAGTTACGATTGTGTCTCCGGCTCTGGTTCTTATACTCTTTCCTCACTTATTTTCTCACTTCTTCTAGGTCATAAACACTACACAAGCTAGAACATTGTGAATAAAAGCTTTAGACCCCGGGTTAGGGAACCTGGGATCCAATCTCAGTTCACCCACTTCTCATCCCGCAGGCCACTGGACGGGATGTCCACCCTTGCACAGTGCAGGCTGGGTCATCCCGTGTGTCTGTGGCTTAGTGACCTTCCTTCCTTCCTCCTGTCTAGGAGAAGACACCACCCGGCAGCACTGTGAGGGGCTGGGGCAGCAGTGTACGGGGAAGCACGGGGGGACCATGTGCTCCAATGCACACCACATCCCCCGTGGGGAGGCCCTGATCGGAGGATCTGAAGAGAAAAGCGCCTGGTGCTCTAGTCAGATGTACTTGGCTCTGCTACTTCCTACGGCCCAGCAGCCTCAAGGAGCCTGCACATCCTTCTCTAAAACGTGTAAAACTCCTTCGTGTGCCCAGCCATCCCCTGCCTCGCTCAAGTAGGCACTGCCACACCAGATGGGGTGGTTTCAGGACAATTCCACATTCTGTTCAGTAAACATCATACAGCTGGATAATCAGAGCATTTTAAGTACCTGAGAGAGCTTTCATATTCTGATGAACTCCTACGACTTCATCTAGAACGCCCCACTGTACGTATGTTTAAAGGTGATTAACCCATCAGCTCACGCTCAAAAGCTTAGAATGATTACACAATATTAAGATATCAAGGGATATTAGTGAATGGTAAATACCTCCCATGAATAGAAGGCTGATGCAACCATAATTAAATGAGTTAAAAAATAATATGATTAAAATTTCTAAGACAATTCTAGTTTATACATCTTGAAAGGTGAGTTTGCATTTAAAAAAGGATCTCACTTTTAAAATTATTTTTCAAAACTTGTTTCAGAATTCAAAACATTCAGAGCCACTCACCTTTAGCTTGTTTCTCTCATGAGAATGTTTGCTTTGTTTATTTTGTGACTTTCCTTTCAATATCAAGATTTCTATTTGATGAAAATACAATTTCTTATTAAAAGAACATGTTTAGGGTGAGTGGAAACTACGTAAGTTTCAGAAAACAACCAATTATAGAATTTTAAAGTTGGAAAAGAGGTTAGAACAGCATCTGGTCTAACCTGCTGATTTATAGGTAAAGTACCATCACCTGCACTTTGCAGATGAAGAAACTAAAAAGGTTAAATAGTTTACAAAAGAAAAAAAGTAGACGTCATACAGACAATAAGGAGGATTAGAAACCAAGTATTTTACATCTCAGAATAATAACCTCTTTATTAAACTGCATTGTCTTTCCTATTTATTAGGTCATTAAATGTCTGCTAAAATTGGCTTTAATTTTATTTCACTAAGTATGTTTAACAAGGCACACGACACACGGAATGACAGAATTAGTTGGCATTAATAAAAGCCATCCTCCATATGTTTATTTAGTATCTCCAAAATGTCAGGCCCTGTGATAGGCTCTGGGCAAACTAAGATTTAAAAAAAAAAAAAAAAGACATAGTTCCTGCCCTGAAGATATCCAGCCTACAGGGGACAAAGACAAGTAAGCAGACACTGAGGCAGGCACCACGTGCACCCAGGGCTGCCTGAGTAGGACCAGGAAGGCTTCACAGCTGAAGAATAAATAGTAAAAAGAATTGGTAGGGACAGAACTAAAAAAGGCATTAGAAGAGAAGCAATAGTACATACACAGATAGCCACACAGTCCTGGTATGTTGAAGGAACTGCAGTATAGGTACTGATTGAAATAAAATGATGATGTGGGGAGAGCAGGGGGTTAAGAGGCTGAAGAGGGTAGTCAAGAAAGCCTTCAGACATCACTCAGCAGAATCTCGACTTTATCCTCCTAAACTTCTCAACTAGCTCTTACGTTCTGGGGCTGGCGGGGCAGTAGCATCATCAGACTTTAGATACCAGAAAGTATACCAGAAGTAATATGAGTAATACATCATTTAAGGGAAGGACCCAGGGTTAGGGCAGGACAACAAGCAAAGGTGGGACTAGGGAGGCTAAGGCAATCATCTGTCCGTGTGTCTGTCCATCCATCTAAACCACCAGCGTTAGAGGGCAGACAGCAGAAGCAAGAAGAACTACAATCCTGCAGCCTGTGGAAAAAAACCCACATTCACAGAAAGATAGACAAGATGAAAAGGCAGAGGGCTACGTACCAGATGAAGGAACAAGATAAAACCCCAGAAAAACAATCAAATGAAGTGGAGACAGGCTACCTTCCAGAAAAAGAATTCAGAATAATGATAGCGAAGATGATCCAGGACCTCGGGAAAAGAATGGAGGCAAAGATCGAGAAGATGCAAGAAATGTTTAACAAAGACCTAGAAGAATTACAGAACAAAGAAACAGAGATGAACAATACAATAACTGAAATGAAAACTACACTAGAAGGAATCAATAGCAGAATAACTGAGGCAGAAGAACGGATAAGTGACCTGGAAGACAGAACGGTGGAATTCACTGCTGTGGAACAGAATAAAGATAAAAGAATGAAAAGAAGTGAAGACAGCCTAAGAGACCTCTGGGACAACATTAAATGCAACAACATTCGCATTATAGGGTCCCAGAAGGAGAAGAGAGAGAGAAAGGACCCGAGAAAATATTTGAAGAGATTATAGTAGAAAAATTCCCTAACATGGGAAAGGAAATGGCCAGCCAAGTCCAGGAAGTGCAGAGAGTCCGATACAGGAATAAACCCAAGGAGAAACACGCCGAGACACATAGTAATCAAACTGGCAAAAATTAAAGACAAAGAAAAATTATTGAAAGCAGCAAGGGAAAAACAACATATAACATACAAGGGAACTCCCATAAGGTTAACAGCTGATTTCTCAGCAGAAACTCTACAAGCCAGAAGGGAGTGGCATGATATATACTTAAAGTGATGAAAGGGAAGAACCTACAACCAAGACTACTCTACCTGGCAAGGATCTCATTCAGATTCGATGGAGAAATCAAAAGCTTTATAAGCAAAAGCTTTACAAGCAAAAGCTAAGAGAATTCAGCACCACCAAACCAGCTCTACAACAAACAAATGCTAAAGGATCTTCTCTAAGTGGGAAACACAAGAGTAGAAAAGGACCTACAAAAACAAACCCAAAACAATTAAGAAAATGGTCATAGGAGCATACATATCAATAATTACCTTAAACGTGAATGGACTAAATGCTCCAACCAAAAGACACAGGCTTGCTGAATGGATACAAAAACAAGACCCATATATATGCTGTCTACAAGAGACCCACTTCAGACCTAGGGACACATACTGACTGAAAGTGAGGAGATGGAAAAAGATATTCCATGCAACTGGAAATCAAAAGAAAGCTGGAGTAGCAATACTCATATCAGATAAAATAGACCTTAAAATAAAGAACGTTACAAGAGATAAGGAAGGACACTACACAATGATCAAGGGATCAATCCAAGAAGAAGATATAACGATTATAAATATATATGCACCCAACACAGGAGCACCTCAATACATAAGGCAACTGCTAACAGCTATAAAAGAGGAAATCGAAAGCAACACAGTAATACTGGGGGACTTTAACACCTCACTTACACCAATGGACAGATCATCCAAAGTGAAAATAAATAAGGAAACAGAAGCTTTAAATGACACAATAGACCAGAGAGATTTAATTGATATTTATAGGACATTCCATCCAAAAACAGCAGATTACACTTTCTTCTCAAGTGCGCATGGAACATTCTCCAGGATAGATCACATCTTGGGTCACAAATCAAGCCTCAGTAAATTTAAGAAAATTGAAATCGTATCAAGCATCTTTTCTGACCACAAGGCTATGAGACTAGAAATGAATTACAGGGAAAAAAACGTAAGAAAGACAAACACATGGAAGCTAAACAATATGTTACTAAATAACCAAGAGGTCACTGAAGAAATCAAAGAGGAAATCAAAAAATACCGAGAGACAAATGACAATGAAAACACGATGATCCAAAACCTATGGGATGCAGAAAAATCTGTTCTAAGAGGGAAGTTTATAGCTATACAAGCCTACCTCAAGAAACAAGAAAAATCTCAAATAAACCATCTAACCTTACACCTAAAGGAACCAGAGAAAGAAGAATAAACAAAACCCGAAGTTAGAAGAAGGAAAGAAATCATAAAGATCAGAGCAGAAATAAATGACATACAAACAAAGAAAACAATAGCAAAGATCAATAAAACTAAAAGCTGGTTCTTTGAGAAGATAAACAAAATTGATAAACCATTAGCCAGACTCATGAAGAAAAAGAGAGAGAGGACTCAAATCAATAGAATTAGAAATGAAAAAGGAGAAGTTATAATGGACACCACAGAAATACAAAGCATCATAAGAGACTACTACAAGCAACACTATGCCAATAAAATGGACAACCTTGAAGAAATGGACAAATTCTTAGAAAGGTATAACCTTCCAAGACTGAACCAGGAAGAAATAGAAAATATGAACAAACCAATCACAAGTAATGAAATTGCAACTGTGATTAAAAATCTTCCAACAAAAGTCCAGGACCATATGGCTTCACAGGTGAATTCTTCAAACATTTAGAGAAGAGCTAACACCCAACCTTCTCAAACTCTTCCAAAAAACTGCAGAGGAAGGAACACTCCTACACTCATTCTATGAGGCCACCATCACCCCGATACCAAAACCAGACAAAGATACCACAAAAAAAGAAAATTACAGACCGGGATCACTGATGAACATAGATGCAAAAATCCTCAACAGAATACTAGTAAACAGAATCCAACAACACATTAAAAGGATCATACACCATGATCAAGTGGGATTTATCCCAGGGATGCAACGATTCTTCAATATACGCAAATCAATCGATGTGATACACCATATTAATAAACTGAAGAATAAAAACCATGTGACCATCTCAATAGATGCAGAAAAGGCTGTTGACAAAATTCAACACCCATTTATGATAAAAACTCTCCAGAAAGTGGGCACAGAGGGAACCTAGCTCAACATAATAAAGGCCATATATGACAAACCCACAGTAAATATCATTCTCAACGGTGAGAAACTGAAAGCATTTCCTGTAAGATCAGGAACAAGACAAGGATGTCCACTGTCACCACTATTATTCAACATAGTTTTGGAAGTCCTAGCCATGGCAATCAGAGAAGAAAAAGAAATAAAAGGAATACAAATTGGAAAAGAAGAAGTAAAACTGTCACTGTTTGCAGATGACGTGATACTATACATAGGGAATCCTAACGATGCCACCAGAAACCTACTAGAGCTAATCAATCAATCTGGTAAAGTTGCAGGATACAAAATTAATGCACAGAAATCTCTTGCATTCCTATACACTACTGATGAAAAATCTGAAAGGGAAATTAAGGAAACACTCCCATTTACCATTGCAACAAAAGGAATAAGATACCTAGGAATAAAGCTACCTAGGGAGACAAAAGACCTGTATGCAGGAAACTATAAGACACTGATGAAAGAAATTAAAGATGATACCAACAGATGGAGAGATATACCATGTTCTTGGACTGGAAGAATCAATATTGTGAAAATGACTATACTACCCAAAGCAATCTACAGATTCAAGGCAATCTCTATCAAATTACCAATGGCATTTTTTACGGAACTACAACAAAAAATCTTAAAATTTGTATGTTGACACAAAAGACACCGAATAGCCAAAGCAGTCTTGGGGGAAAAAAACGGAGCTGGAGGAATCAAACTCCCTGACTTCAGGCTATACTACAAAGCTCCAGTAATCAAGACAATATGGTACTGGCACAAAAACAGAAACATAGATCAGTGGAACAAGATAGAAAGCTCAGAGATAAACCCACGCACCTATGGTCAACTAATCTATGACAAAGGAGGCAAGGATATACAATGGAGAAAAGACAGTCTCTTCAATAAGTGGTGCTGGGAAAACTGGACAGCTACATGTAAAAGAATGAAATTAGAACACTCCGTAACAGCATACACATAAATAAACTCAAAACGGATTAGAGACCTAAATTTAAGACCGGATACTATAAAACTCTTAGAGGAAAACATATGAAGAACACTCTTTGACCTAAATCACAGCAAGATCTTTTTTGATCCACCTCCTAGAGTAATGGAAATAACAACAAAAATAAACAAATGGGACCTAATGAAACTTCAAAGCTTTTGCAAAGCAAAGCAAACCATAAACAAGACAAAAAGACAACCCTCAGAATGGGAGAAAATATTTGCAAACAAATCAACGGACAAAGGATTAATCTCCAAAATATATAAACCGCTCATGCAGCTCAATATGAAAAAAACAGACAACCTAATCCGAAAATGGGCAGAAGACCTAAATAGATATCTCTCCAAAGAAGACATACAGATGGCCAAGAAGCACATGAAAAGCTGCTCAACATCACTAATTATTAGAGAAATGCAAATCAAAACTATAGTTAGGTATCACCTCACACCAGTCAGAATGGGCATCATCAGAAAATCTACAAACAACAGATGCTGGAGGGGGTGTGGAGAAAAGGGAACCCTCTTGCACTGTTGGTGGGAATGTAAATTGATATGGCCACTATGGAGAACAGTATGGAGGTTCCTTAAAAAACTAAAAATAGAACTACCAGATGACCCAACAATCCCACTACTGGGCATATACCCAGAGAAAACCATAACTCAAAAAGACAGATGCACCCCAATGTTCACTGCAGCACTATTTACAATAGCCAGGTCATGGAAGCAACTTAAATGCCCATTGACAGACGAATGGATAAAGAAGATGTGGTACATATATACAATGGAATATTGCTCAGCCATAAAAAGGAACGAAATTGGGTCATTTGTAGAGACATGGATGGATCTAGAGACTGTCATACAGAGTGAAGTAAGTTATAAAGAGAAAAACAAGTATCGTATATTAACACATATATGTGGAACCTAGAAAAATGGTACAGATGATCTGGTTTGCAGGGCAGAAATTGAGACACAGATGCAGAGAACAAACGTATGGACACCAAGGAGGGAAAGCGGTGGTGGGTGGTGGTGGTGGTGGTGGTGGTGTACTGAATTGGGAGATTGGGACCGACATGTCGACACTGATGTGTATAAAACGGATGACTAATAAGAACGTGCTGTATAAAAAAATAAATAAAATTAAATTTAAAAATTAATAAAAAGAAATAAACAACGAGCATTTACTGAGGGACTACTATATGTTAGGTGGTAGTATAAAAGAATAAACAAAGACTTAAAGTTAGCGAGAAGTCTGACGTGAAAACGATATACAAACAAGTAACTACCAATTGTGGAAAGTGCAGGCACTGTGAGAGGCCATCATCAGAGCACAGGAGTTGGACACGGGGAAGTTGGCAAGAATATTTTCTAAGACGCAGGAGGACAAGCGTCTTCCCTAAAGCAGCTGTGACGTAGATTAACTGGAGATCAAACAGTTATTCATGAAGAAGTGAGCCGTGTTTACCGTGTGAATGCAGGGAATGACGATGAACGAACGAGATCCTGGGCACCTGGGTTCATGGAGATGCTGCTCCCTCAACAAGGGTCCTGGGAGGAACAAGGCCCCTGCGGGCCACACCACAGCCTGCACAAAGCTGCGGGCCTGTACGGAGGGACTCAGGAAGGGGCCCTAGAGAGAGCTCGGAGGAGCGGCAGATCTAGTAGTCACTAACACACAAATGTCACGTGAAATGACGGCAATGGACAAGAGTTTTCAGAGACAGTAAAATAAAACAACCAGGCTGAGTGTTTGGGGAACACGCAGCTACAGTCGTCCCTCGGTATACACGAGCGATTGGTTCCAGGACCCCCTCGGAACCAAAATCCACAGACGCTCAAGTTCCTATATAAACCGGATATGTAGTTATATCTGCATATAACCTACACATCCTCCCTTGTATTCTAAATCATCTCCAGATTATTTATAATAACTAATACAATGTAAATACTATTTAAATAGTTGTAAATACAATGTAAATACTATGTAAATAGTGGCCTGCATGGGGCAAATTCAAGTTTTGCTTCCATTTTGGAACTTTATGGAACTCTTTAAAAAATATTTTCCGTTTATGGTTGGTTGAATCCGCAGATGCCCAACTTGCAGATAATGGAGGGCCGAGTGTACTTTGCTTGTGTGTTTTCTTTGTATGTGGAGCCTAAAGCAATTTATAAAAAATGACTTCACTTTAGAAATTCATATGTAAGTTGGGCTCGGCCAGCAAGCATCAAACATGTCCTTTTGTGTAATTACAACGACGTTTTGAATTGCTAAAGTGCTCTCATTGAATATATTCTGGTTACACTAATTATTTGTCAGCTATTTAATTATTTGGACATAAGTAATGAATGAATGTCATTCTGGGAAAGAGGTGCTGCTTATTCTCGAAAAAGAGATGTGAAGTTACTGTAATTATATCTAATTTTACTAAGTTAAAAGTGGAGCAGAAGGTCCCAGTTTGTACTCAAATGGTTGAAAACACATCCATTATCTGTTTTCTTCCTTTTTGGAAAAAAGCTAATCGTGTTGAATTGCCTTGTATTCTTAGAGTTATTCTCTGAAGACTAGTGTTCATGGAGCGGTGGTGAGCCTATACTATTCAAATGGCTACTGTGTGTTACATGTACTTTTGTGATAATAACGTTTCTCACAGTGGAACAGATTTGCTAACAGATGTTCTTCTCAATGACACATACTCAGGGAATATTCTGTGACAGTGACTCCGATGAAGAACAGCTGGCTCAGATGACATTGTAAATGATCAAGTTATCTTCACCAACTCACCTTGAGAAAAATCAGTCCAATTTCAATAGGCACAACATTCCAACAAGAAAATACCTTTAAGTTATCAGGTTTTCTTGCTTGGGCTAATAGGGAACATTTTTATAATGGGCAGATTATAACTATTTACTAAAAATAATATTAACATATACCATACACTGAGTTTTTTCTTGGGCCTAAAGCTGTATTGAAATACCTTCATTTTAGTATACATAATCTGAAGAACACTGAGTATTTTAAGGGCTGAAATGTATACTTTCTCAAAAAAGCACCAGTTGTGGCAGGATTTGAAAGAACAGGTTTCATCCCCTTTTTTGTTTAAATAAGCAACTGATATGATTTCTTTGCATCTTTTATTCTGGAAATAATGGCCTCAGATACTAAATGTTAAATCAGAGTTAAAATAAGTAAACTGAATTGGTTAGATATAACCAACAAGTTCTATAGAAACAGCACATTTATTACGACAAATGTATTTCAAGGAAATCATTAAAAATTGTATTTTTGAGTTCCAAAGGAATGACAAGCCTTTTTTAGAGATACAGATGCTCGGAAATTCTTAAACAGTGAAAGCGCTATTTCATTTTTTTTTTTTTTTTTGCCTATCAATGTAATAATGCTTTGCTTATTATTATTTTTTAAATCCTAACCCATCCCATTCTTCCTAATGGTTCTCAGTTTCCATTTTCCTACTTAAGGTAGCTTTTAACCAGAGAATTATTAAACTGCAAGGGACCACAGTGGTTACATAATCTCCTGCCATCCTTTGCTGCACTCCTGATGACAGCAGGGTACAGGATCTGCTGCACTTTCCCCAAAGGTGAGGAGATCTTATCAACTCAGCTCGCAGAGTGCTGGTTTCAAACAAGCACAGGCTGTTCAAGATAGAATACAGGCCTTGCGTCGTGAATCCCACATCTGCCCCTTCTGTATCATCCTTGTGACGTGAGGAAGACACTAACTTCCCACACTTGAAATTCTCACCTGTACAATAGGATCACAATATCTCCTCTCTGAGTGGCTGTGAGAACAACATGACATGACATATAAGAAAGTGCCTCATGGAGAGCAGTTTCTCATTAAATGTTACGTCCTTCTTGAAAGTTCATTCTCATACTGAGATCAGACTTATAACGCACGACTCCGTTATTTTCAGGAGCTACACAGAATCGGTCTTACGTCTTTGTAACCTGCAACTGCCCTCTGAGCACAAGAATAAGGAAGGGAAGATCTTTGTTCAAATGCCAACTATCATATTCTTCCCACGGGATGGTTACAGTAACTGACTTAGAAAAGATCAATGGCAACCTTCGTTAGGAAAACTTACCTGGTCCCTGTGCCGGGTTGTCTAGTCCAGTAAACATTTACTAACTGCTTGCAATGTGCCAGAAACTAGGCTAGTGGCTAGAGACTAATTACGAGACACAGTGTCTTTCCTGACAAGTCTACAATCTTCTGAGAAACAGACGCATACTAAGTGAAGATTGCACTACGCAGCGACATGCTAATAAGTTAGATATAAACCGCTAAGTGACTGAAAACGACAAAGCACACAGGAGGCATTTGGGGTGGGTTCTCCACAGGCGGCAATTTTTAAAAACTCGGTCTTGAGAATATTCATCCATTCAGCAAACATGTACTAAGGACCGACTATGTGCCAGCACGTTATACTAGGTGCTGAGAATATAAAGGTGGGTGCAGGGGTGGGGTCGGGGGTCCCTACTCCCATGGAGTTTACAGTCTAATTTATGATTATTCCAGTCCAATGGAATAGGTATTTTAGTAGACTCTAAGAAGACCAGCTTCAACTTTCCCACTTGCCACGTGAATGAGTAACCATTCTTGGCGGAGGGGGGTTCCAGGACCCAGGCTAAGTTGGGTATTTTGTAGTATACCCACATGATCTAAAATCCTAGAAATAAGCAAATAAACAAAATAATTTTTTAAAGGTTTTCTTTCCCCTTCCCATGCTGCAAAGCTAAGCGTACAGTGCGAGTAATCTTTAGAATCTCAAACGGTTAAGACGAATGGCAAATGCTAAGCAAGACAGCCAACGTGGCCGTCTGTGATTTGAAGGCAACGCTGTGGTGTGGCAGAATGAGTACGAGCTGTGCTGGAAATGCAGCCTCAGGGACAACGCGCGCCTGGGAAGGGCCAGGCGTGAGTGTGGGCTCACGCGATGCAGGCTGCCTTTCTGCTTAGAGCCCTCCAGCCCTCGTCTGCTAATGACAGGACACATATTCTTCTGCACGGCCACCATCCCACTAGCCGCGGTAGTGGATGGGAAGGGGTGTTATTAACTCAACAGAATACTTTGCAAATCGACTGTTTTCAGGCCTTTGCCATCACATATCAATAAAACTCAGAGCTAAACACAGAAAAACCAAGTGCCTTGAATTTCTCTTCCTTTTGCTCCCCTCGACTTTAACCTTTCAAGAAATTTTTATTTGTATTCATCTAATTTCATTCAAGACTCACCGGGGTATACACACTGAGACAGAGGATGTGTGTGTCTGGTTCACACTGTAGGAGTTCAATCGATCTTTGCTGAGTGGAAAGATGAATTAATGTATGGAAAGAAGGCACTAGCTCTTTCTGAGACGGGTGGATTGGTGGATTTAGCCAAAAAAAGCTAAGTACCTTGCCTGACTCGTACCATGTTTATAGCACAGGGGGGCCTAGGATCCAGGTTTCCCACACCCCCTGCCTTGGCGATTACGGCGACACCACCCAGCCACATCTACAGCACCCAAACCTGAGAGAACTCAAGGCAGGCCGAGGTGGGAAAAAGCGGACACCGGGCCACCTCAGAGGAATTTCACAACGTTTCCTTTCCCTCAGTCTCTGCTACTCTCATGAGACTCGGTCTTTGTGGATGAATTTGAGGCACCACTGCCAGCTTGCTAAGAACACTAGTAAACAGGACCACGTCCAGCTGTAAAGAACACAGAGCCGAGACACAGACACAGCCTTCCCCAAGCGAACAGCCCGATGGTGAAGCTGCCCACATGGCACTGATTTTCAGAATATAATTCGCTGAGCTCCCAGCGTGCGCTCTGCCAGTGCAAAGGGGTGCAGCTCTCCGTCCCTGCCCCGCCAGCGGCCACAGTCACGTGGGAGACTGCAGTGATGCTCAACTGGCCAGCTCTTGCCTCCCATGAGCTGCCCTAGTAACAGCTGACCTAAGTCTGCAAGGACAGACAGGAAACAGTCGGATGAGGGGGAGGAGGACTCGAGGCCGAGGCTGCTACACGAGGAAAGTTCTGGACGCCTAAGAGGACACAGCCCATTTAGGGAATTATAAGAAGTGCAGTACGACCAGGACGAAGACTCAGCTCCTTCGGTGGCTGCAGATGACACTGAAGAAGTTGTCTGTGGCCCAGGGATTACTGCAAGTTCCAGAAACTGTGCCAAGAGGTGCTGAGTTCCTAGCAGGAGACCTCCATTAAAGGGAGACATGGAAGCCTACTGGTTCTGGCATTTCAGGCCTGTCACTGCTTCCCCCTTCTTTGACAACAGTTCATATACTCTTTCTTTAATACTTTCAATTACTAATACGAAACATCTATCCAGTACTCATCTTCCTCATTTATGTTAACCAGAAAGTTACAGTAAGAATCCCAGGGGTTCTGTATTCTTGGTAAAGATTCTGCCCTCCCCACCCCCTGCCGCCCATTTTCCATGGATGTATTTTCTTTCTCTTATGCTAAATAAGTCTATGAACCATATCAAAGAATTATGGAATGATAAATGGAAAAACTGATAATCCATTAATTAAAAAAACTGGGAACTTTTATTTTCTTCACTGAAAAGAATTTCCACTAAGAATCGGTATTCAGCAGCACAGCTTAAGAGGAAACGCTTAAGGGTAAAAACAGCTTGGTGTACGTAGGCAACTGCTTTTTGAATGACTGCATCACTCAGAGGCAACCTGCAGAGGACGGTGGCCGAATGCTACGCTACACGCCTGGGGGTCTTGCCCGCACGCCTCCTTGACCCTGGTCCTGAACCTCGCCACCACCCAAACTCATCTTCCATATCTGAGGTTTAAGTTATTTGACGAAAGAGGTTACTTCTTTCACATTTTCTGTGCCTCTGGTACCAAGTACTTATTTAGCACTCAATAAACGTTTGCTAAAGAGCTAAAGCCAGGTGAGGGATACCGGTCACAACACCCGACGCTATGTCTGGGTCACAGATCATCAGAACACCTCCACTTACATAATCTCCATAGGTCTCTTGTGTCGGGGGCGGCGGTGGAGGTCTGTACCCAGTTGGGGGGACGCCTCTTGCTCTGGGAGTGAGAAGTCCTCTTCCTCGACTCACTGGCCCTCGGGTGGAAAGGATTCCTCTGGAAGTCGGCGTCCCTCGCGGTACCCCGACTCCCACTGGCCGGGCCGCGACTCCTCCCCTCCCCCTGCAAGCAAAAGGGTCAAATTAGCAATACTCGTGGTATTCTCTAGCATTCCACTGTGCGCATGCATTTATACCTCACAAAAATCGGTGTCCCGTAATTCTGTAAAAAGAAATAAGGAAACCACGTGCAAAGTGAAAACTAAAAGCAAATGAGAAACAGGCACCTACCTAAAGGAAGGAAATTAAGTCATTTAGGCAGCTCGTCCAGCAACAATAAAGATGGTAACATCAAAGAAACCCCAGGAGTCAGGGTCTGCCTGGGACACAGGATAGGAAACTGACATCTGGGGAGGCTGCATCTACTGAGCACTCCATCACGTCCTGCCAGGGTCACAGCCAACCCTCACTCCAACACTGTGACCTGGGCCTTACCTGGCTTGTCTGCGGACAAGGAAACGGAGGCCTAAACAGGCCTTAAGACTGTCTGAGAACACACAGCTGGCACACCCGGGACCAAAACATATCAGATTCCACGAGAGAGGGAATAAAATGAACCTTCCCAAAGAGTGTACCTACTACCTAGGGACTGAAAGCATCACTCTTAGGTTAAATAAACACATATATTTTCTGAAGTAGAATTCAACATATTCATGTATTTCTAACATAAAATATGAGACTTCCAAGTCAGAGAGGAAGGCAGGAGGCAGAAGAGCCCAACATAAGGTAAAACTTGAGGAAGTGTGCAAGTCCCATGAAGAAATGAGGACAGAAGTTCAGCTCCGCCAGAAAATAAAGGCATAGCCTGACCCACCTCCTGTGGACAATGTCCTCCAAACAAGGAGAACCAAGCAGATAATGAGGCTGCCTACAGACCAGTTCTCTCTTCTTCTCTTGTTTGACTGGGATAGCAAATACACAGCTGAAAGCTCCAATTCCACAAACTCGTTCTTTGAAAGGATCAATAAAATTAATAAACCTCTAGACAGGCTAAACAAGAAAAAAACAACAATATCATAAATGAAAGAGGGGTCATCACTACTGACCTCAAGGACATTAAAAGATAAAAAAAGGAAGATGATGAACAAGTCTAGGCCCACAAATTTGTTAACTCTGATGAACTGGACTAATTCCTTGAAATATACAAATGACCAAATCTCCTATAAAGAGAATTAAATAATCTGAATAAACCTATGTTTATTAAAGAAATTTAATCAATAATTAATAATCTTCCAAAAAAGAAAGCACCAGACCCAGAGGTTTCACTGGCGAATCCTATCAAATATTAAAGGAAGGAATGATACCAGTTTTCCACTCTCTTCCAGAAAATCAAATCAGAGGAAACATTTCCTAACTCATTCTCTGAGGGTGGCCACCGGACGTGCCTCCTGAAAATTATTTCTACATTACTAGTCAGAGGCTGAGACTGGCCTGGGCCACCGGGGAAGACAGAAGTGACCGGCTTCCACTTGGTCTTGAGCCCTTATGGGGACCTGTCACAGGAGGTGCCTCCCAAGATTTTTTCTCTAAGTCCACCTGTGGAAGCCACAACTGGTCAAGGGGCTGGGAGACAGAGAGGCCGAGGAAAGGTGGCAGGGAGCTGAGCAAGGTGGTCTCTGACATCCCGAGGAAGAGACATGTGGTCCAAGGGGAAGCAAAAGGCATTAAAGACATTATACAATGAAACAAACAAGCAAGCGGACCATAAATCGGTATCTCCCATGAACAAAGACGCAAAAATCTTCAAAAACAGCAGCAAATTGAATTTAATAATGTATTAAACACGTCACGACCACATGGGATTTGTTCCAGGTATGAAAGGCTGCTTCAGCATTAGTGAAAATCCATGTGACCAGCCTGCCAAGAAGGCTTACGAAGAAGAATCGTAAGGTCACATAAAGCAGAAAAGGCGTTTAATGAAATGCAACGTCATTCACGATAAAGACTCGGCAAACTAGGAACGGAGGTAAGTTTACTCAAGTTAAAAAAGAACATCTACAAAAACCTACAACTAACATCATATTGAACGGTGAGAGACTGAATGCTTTCCCCTTAAGATTGGGAACAAGGCAAGGATGCCCAGCCTTACCACTCCAATTAAAACTGTACTAGAGGAAGACATATGGGAACATATGTTTATGTATGACTGATTCACTTTGTTGTAAAGCAGAAACTAACACACCATTGTAAAGCAATTATACCCCAATAAAGATGTTAAAAAAAAAAAATCACTCTAAAAAAAAAAAAAAAACTGTACTAGAAGTCCTACCTAATTCAATAGGACAAGAAAAGGAAATAAAACTTTTAAGATTGTGCAGGAAGAAACAAAACTTTGTCTGCAGGTGACATTTCCATGTAAGAATTCCCAAAGAATCAACCAGATCAAAACAAAACAAAGCAACCATACGAACAAACAATAAACTAGAACTAATAAGCACGTGAAACAGGTCTTGGAATACGAAGTTAATAAGTCAACTGCTTTCCTACACAGCTGCAATGAATACCTGAAATCTGAAATTTTGAAATTAGTCACTAAAACCACCAAGATGCCCTTTGTTCAATAGGTGAACAGATAAGCAAGCTGGGGTACATTCATATAATGGAATATGATTCAGCAACAAAAAGCCATGAGCTAATAGTGGTAAGTCATGTGAACAGTATGTTCCCATGATATGATGTAATAAAAATAGCATTTTATTTTTTACCTCTGCGGTTTTTGTTCCCCAAACCTATAACCCTGGGCTAATCGTGAGCAAAATATTAGACAAATCCCAAAGGAGGGACACCTTACCAAAACCTGACTGGTACTTCTCAAAACTGTCAAAATCCATGACTTTCACCTTTAGGCAACTTGTGTTATCCCTTTTTTGAGCACTGTAAGTTAGATCTTTTTTGTGTGTGTTTTCATACTAGGTCATAAAAATCGGTGCAATAAAACTGGTGGTCTAGAGCAAGGACACTGGATTCAGATCGATTTCCTGACTGTACTTATTTACCTCTGCCTTCCAATTAACATTCAAACTAATCAAGAGTCTGAACTTTCCAAGACAGTCTCCTCAATTGTGAAATGGGATACAGAACCCATTTCTTAGTACTATGGTGAAGGAAAAATGGCAGGACATACACGGTATTTAGCCCATTGGCTACTCAATGAATAGCAGCAACTTAGATAAATTTCAGTCTCTCTGAGCTGTACTGATAGACACTGTAATAGCTATAGTCTTCCTCACCTTTTTATCTCTGCTATACATCTAGAAAAATCTTCAATGTGATTAGCGAAAAGAGTAGTTTCTACCTATGGTACATCTAACTCATCTGTGATATTTCAGTCAACCTGTGTGTATTCAAACTAAATAAGCCTCTGGCTTCTTTATCTAATACCCCATCTCTGCCGTCCAAGGTACTATATCGATCACAAAATATTCAGTATTTCAATAAATTCATGTCTTTTACCACACGGAAAGACATTATATTTAAGAAGCTCACCATTCTTTCTTATCATCATCGACATTGTCAAGCTATGTGCCCACTGGGTATATGGAATCATACTAAAGAATCCGTTATAGAATTTTAGACAAGTCATTTGATATATGTAGCTCGGGATACTTGTCTACAAAAGACACTTTGAAGATTCGTTTTTAAGAGTTTCAAATCCCACGGGAATGGTGTCGAGCAGCACGGTCTTAGTACTGCCGTTAAGTGGTCTCTGGTGAGAGGAAGGCACGACGCAGTGACAGGCCAACGTGAAGGTCCTGCTGCACTGCCTCGTGCTCACTCAACGCTACAAATGAAGTTCAGGGTAGAGCTGAACAGCAGGGCTCATAACATGGGATGAGAACAGAAAAGTGTCTGGGAGATGACATTTATAACGACAATCAATGGGAACGTACTTATTTTTTACTTGAAAGGTTGATTCAAATTGATAGGATTGGGTGCTACACCGCTCAGAACGGGGATAAGGGAAAAGCAGAAACATAACACATCTGACTAGAAAGTTTCATAAGCAAAGGGGTGTGACTGTAAGGGTTCTTTCTGTTTGCATTTTTCAGCAGGGTGACCTTGGTTTCTGGTTTTGAAACTCAGATATGAAAATAATTGAGAGAAGTTTTTTCCATGGAAAGAGTGCTTTGGATGATCAATAACTTCTTGCATTCAGTCAATTAGGAACTAATTATTCAGTTTGTATATTAATAGGAGGTTTTAGGCTATGATGAAAAGGCATGTGATGTGGGTTCCAGCACACCCACACTCCAACTCAAATCTAGTCCTGTCGTCACTGGGCTGCTGAGCCTTGGTTTTCCCATCGACAAGTCCAGTTAATAACATCTGGCTCTTGCAGAACGGTTGTGAGGTTTCCAACCACATCAGTGCCTAAGCTAAAACAGGCGCTCAGCAAGTGGTCATTACCGTGTGGATTTCTACCTGGACTCTGTCCTGACGCTGTCCTTTCGGCTGCTAACCGAAGGGTGAGGAGAGAGAGGGGACAGAAGGTGCATCTCGCATTTGTGCTCATGTCGTCCATTCAGCAGCAGCGCATTTACGTACGTTTCACACATGTAGCAACAGTGATGCAGTGTGGTACAGAGTAAGGGTATATATACCACATTGTTTGGCCTTTGTCTATATATATATTTTTTTGCGGTACGCGGGCCTCTCACTGTTGTGGCCCCTCCCGTTGCGGAGCGCAGGCTCCGGACGCGCAGGCTCAGCGGCCATGGCTCACGGGCCCAGCTGCTCCGCTGCATGTGGGATCCTCCCGGACCGGGGCACGAACCCGTGTCCCCCGCATCGGCAGGCGGACTCTCAACCACTGCGCCACCAGGGAAGCCCTGTCTATATATTTTATGAGAAGCAAAAGTATATGATAAAACAATGAATTTCGTGGAATTAGCTCAAGCTAGCTCCAGCATTATCAGCTGGGTGACCCTGGGAAACACAGGGGATGCCTGGGCCTCAGGAAGAGAAAGGTCTACAGCTGATCACAGAGGGGGTGCCTGCTGGATCCAGTGTCAAGGTCTAGCCGGTCTCACAGTAAGAATAAGCTTTCCCAGAGATCCATCCGAGGACCCATGCTTGATGCGCTAATGACCTGAGGGCTAATTTATTTTCCTGTAGGATCCCTAAGACTTGTGACAACTTTCCTTCACTTCTCTGAAAGCTTAATCACTGAGATATTTTTTTTTTCTTGACAGAGGTTGACAAGGGAACGAGAAGCTGGACAGAAGGGAAAGGTAAACGCAGCCTACGGTCATAATCCCTCAGAACAAACGTAAGAAGCCATCGGGGCTGATGGAGACTAGAAGTTCTGAATAGGAGACTCTGGCAGCTCTCTGTCTCACCACCTTTACAGATCATCTGAAGCGCGGTGCTAGGGCCGTGCTTCTCCTCTCACACGTTACTGTGCACGCACATCACCTGGGGCCTGGTTTCGGGGCAGAGTCTGCATCAGTACATCTAGGCTGGGGAGTGAGACTCTGCATTTCAAGTGCTGCCTTGGGTAGCTTGGATCCAGAGGTTATAGACTTGTTATGAAACCTGTCGGTTATCTCTTTTCTTTATTCTGCGAACCATCCAACCTTCAATGCAATTAAAAAAAAAAAAAAAAAGACTAAGTGTTACGTTATCCTACATTGTACACAGTCTGTAAGAAATCCAATGCAATCTGTTTCTTCTCCAACAAGTTACAAACTGGTTACTAGTAAAACTGTTGACCACATAAGACAGTGTGAGAGAGTCCACCCTCTTAAAAGTACAAGAAACTTACCGTTTCATCCAGGGACGTAGCCCCTGAAAAGAGACAGCTCGCTCCGTACTCTGAAGCCTGTCACTGTCTTCCAATTCTGATTGTTAGCATGTTTTTACTTTTTTTCCTTATAAACAAAAATAGCAAAAACCTTTATCATTTCTAAGTATCAGCCTTACTTCTGCCTTCTGGGACTATGCCACACAAGTCTTCTTCCTCTGTGATGATGGTGAAATTGATAATAAAGGAGTGAAGAAGAGATGTGCAATTTGCCCAAGGACTGATCAAATATCTGTGCTACAAAAAAAAAAAAAAAAATATCTGTGCTACAGGAATTCTATTTTTAGTGAGGGATCATTTTGAGTAGTCAGAAAAGGAATCATGCCACAGTCTGGGCTCCGATGGGACATTTAAAAAATTAAGTAGGATATGGATTAATGTGTGCTCAACGTCCTATCTCCATTTTACAGACGAAGAAGCTAGGCTTAGAGAGGGAAGTTCCCTGAGACCACGCAGCTAGGAGGGGCTGGGGGTGACTCTGATTTTCCCATAACCACACCCTAACTCCAGGCAGATGGCCCCATTTTTCCTGCTTTCAAGCCTTTGCCCCTCTGCGCAGGATGACTTCCCTCTGGCACTACCCTGCCTTATTACTTTACCTTCATCCTAAGTGTGTTTGTACCCACGCTCCCCATCCAGGATGATCTGTGCTATCGTTTCTGCTTCCGCTTCACTTTTCCTCATAACCCTCGTGCTCTGTTTCAGCCATTCTGCCATAACTACTTGTTTCTCTGACTTTCCCCTTAAAAATCCCAGAATGGCAGGACAATGACTTGGTCATCATCTCTGCAACTTCAATTTGTCAAGGAAAGAGCTCAGGAAAATGTGTGACATTAAATGACCTAACACCAGAAACTGACTGATGGCCAAAGAGGAAAAAAATTGATTAAAACTTCTGAAGAGCCAGGGTGGGGAGGGGAGGGCAGGGGAGGAGATGCCCACTGCACCGGAAACACTCACTGGGCTCCTTCCACCCTCCAGGGCTGCAGACTGACAGCGGCGCTTGCTTGACATCATTCTAGGAAAAGTCAGTTGGCCTGATGGGTATCCAAGCCTTCCTTCAGCCGGCACTGGAGTCGACAGGAGGACCGGGAACCCACACCCGGCTTCGGGCTGCGCGGATGCACCGTAAGCAGGAGAACCGTGCTCAGCGGCTTTTCTCACGTGTCTGTTCCAGGCTGCACTTAAGTTACAAGTTCTTGTCAGAAGTTTTCTCGCTGTTTGGCACATTATTTGCCTCAGTTATTGCCTTCCCAAAGCCTATTAAGGTGATTTTAAAAGAAAGCACACGTTTTTCTCCTTTTGCCTCCCCTTAATCAACCCCAGCGTGGCTGCACTAACACACACTCAGAGAGCATGTGGACCCAAGGGAGTGAATGCTGAGGACTGAGGGGCAGTCCAGGTCTCACGGCAAGAGAAGCAGAGAAGCTCGTGTCCAAGGAAAGTCCTCTAGTGTCTGCCCGGGGCGCGGGGCACGTGTGTGGTCAACCACTGTCAGGGTTTTAAGAAAGGCACGGACAGTAGACACAGAGTTGGAAGGAAGGAGAGGAGAGTGACTGTTCTGACAGGTCAGGTGGTACAAGGTCCTCAGAAGGTAAATCCAGGAGGCAATCATATAGTTTACATAACATCCCAAATTAATGGGTTTTTAAAATTGGAAATTCTTATAATTTTGGCTAGTAGAAAAAGAAATACCATTTTCCTATATCCAGCCTTTTCTTAATGATAAAGAAGGGCTTTTTAATAGAGATTGGTAGAATAATATAAATCATATCATATGCTGGTGAAATATTTATGGCCCATATATTAACTATTCAGCTTTCCTGATAACATTTCTCACATACTGCGGAGAAGAATGGATCATTTTCTGTCATTAACACAATCTTTAGCGTCTGTGATACTATTCATAATCCATTTTAAAAAGAGAATAGGTACCATGTGAAAATCTGTGTGGATGAGAAAATGAGAGTGACCGAGTCCCATCTGATCCCCTGGTTTGGGGAAGTCACGTGCTCTGCCCAACAGGCAGAGCAACTGTGGCTACCTAATATTTATCACAGCAGCTGCTGAGATGCCGGTTTTACAAAGATACGATGTCACTGAAATCAGTGGGGCATGACCTAGTGTTAAAACAATAAATGATTAACTTAAGCTGATAGTTTCATGCAGTGTCTGAAAGCTGCCGGTTACTGCAGTGGTCCCATGAAATTTAAACTCTCCATGGCAGCCCTGTGAGCGTGAGGCAGCATCCCAGCGCCCTGGCATACAGTCTGGGAAGTGCAATCATAAGATCTAACATGGGGTTGCAGTCCAAGAAAAGAAGAGATAAGGGGAAGGCAAACTCTTTAAAGAAACTGTAGCTGAAAATTTTCCCCATCTGATGAAAGCTGATAAAAGCCGCGTGAATGGGTCAGCCTTATGTCCTAGGTTGAAACAAAACCACCACGTTCGGCACCCAACGCTGGTGAATGCATACGTACTACTTAGAAAGACAGGCTTCATCTGCTTTGTTCACTTTTTCTTCCTGCTCTTTCTGGTAACACATGCAGGGAGAGAACACTGCCTGCTACTTGGGGAAAGGGCCAGATGGGCCAGACAAGGCCAGTGGAGAAGCAACACAGAACTAGCCAGCTGTTCTGAAGAGGGGAAAGGAAGGGAGCATCCTTGGGGGCTCAAAACTGTGCAGCCCAGACCACCAGGGCAGCAGGCAATATATGCGGTGGAGACCCTACGGGGAAAACCACAGAGCTAAACAGAGAGTTTGCCTGGAGTGGCGTCAGTCCTAATCTTCCCTGATGTGTTCTCTGCTGGGGTCCGTGTGGGGAGTTAGGGAGGTGACGTACCACAGGGCTGCACAGGGCAGAACGGAAGTAAAGACACTTCCTTATCTCCTAAGTTAAAAAGGAGTAAGTTTAGTCCTCTCATTTGAAACTGAATGAAAAGGTTTTATTAAAATACTTATTTCTCCCTTCTGCAGGATTTACTTTTAGATCATTTACATCTTTCAGCAGAAAGCTACCCTGAAGTGATACCAGTGGGGAACATTCATGAAGATTCCAGTAATGACTTGTTCTGCTGTGAAATTCCAAAGTGGTGCTGTCCATGTGACCATTCCCAAAAAGCTAATCCCCTGGTAATCTAGTCACGTGACAGACAAGAACTACCCTAACAAAAAATGTTGTAAATGGTCAACACTTGATCAAAAGAGTCTAAAGAATTTGCGATTGTACTGTATTCACTCAACATGTATTTACTGAGTGATTCCTATATGCCAAACATTAGGGACACAAGTACCTTTAAGGTTTTACATAATACTGAGGGGTAACCAATGAAAAAGTGAACAAGTCAGAAAGGTAAATTCAGTTTGATAAGTGCTACCATGTAACCAAGAAGGGTGTTGTGGGCCGGCTTCTGGGTTATGGGGGCGGCCACTTCAAACAAGGCAACCAGCAAAGGCTTCTCTGACATGGTGCCTGTGTGTGTTGAGAACAGGATGCTGAGGGGCAGGCAGGCAACTGCAGACAGGCCTGCCAAGGAGGAGGAGTGAAGGCAAAGGACAGGGAAAGGAACGAGCTCGGCCTGTTCAAGGAACAGAAGGGAGACCAGTCTGGCTGGAGTGCAGGGTGGAAAAGGCGATCAAAGAAAAATAGGTTTAAGGCTTATTTCAGAGCTAAAATCAAAATGACTTACTGAGGGACTGAGTGTAGCGAGGATCTACCTATGACCGTCCAGTGGTCCCAGGACCAGAAAGCGCTAGGCTGCAATAAGTGCATTTGCCTTTTGTTTTTGACTGTTTTTAGCCATTTAGATGCTGTGAATTCTAAAACCATATTTTCCTCCGCTTTGGCCACTAGAAAGCTCAAAGCATAATCTAAAGACCAATTTTGCCAACCCTACAAAATAACATGTACCTTTTTGTGTATTAATCTCACCCTTAGGATTTTTGTAATTTTCTATCCTAATTATTTTCCATATTAATTTATTTTTCTTCTGGTAGATGGACATTAACTTAGCAAGTTACTATATGTGATCTGATGAGAAAAAGTAGTAAAAATATGTCTTTTCATCGTAGTTTGTATTAATTGTGCTGTAACTAATATATAAGAAAAGTGACAGAATGAAAATTCTATGGAAAAACTGCAAGGGGAGAATGAGTGGAAGAAAAAAAAAAAAAAAGATTCTGGATAAAAACAGAAGGGAAGGATCAAAGACAGGGAGAGGCATGGTTTCTGGAACCAGACTGCCTGCATTCCAGCCAGGCTCTAAAAATCCCCAGCTGAGTGACTGGAGCAAGTAACTGACTCCTCTGGCCTTGGTTTCCTCATCTGTGAAATGGTGACTTCAGCAAAACAGTGCCCGCCTCACAGGGCTGTTATGAGGCTTAACCTAGTTAATATCTGTAATGTGCGCGGAAAGCACTCAGTCAGTAGTAGGCACGATGTGAGTGTCTGTTAAAGGAAGTTTCAGTTCGGGATGTAAAGACAAGTAGGACTTAAACAGGTGAGAGGGTTAGAGAGCGGAACCACAGACTTGCAGACACAGGAGCAGTGTGAACAAAGGTTTGGAAGGGCAGAGCACACCCTTTAACCCAGTGGCGGTGCCGGGGGGAGGCAGGCGCTAAAGCAGGAAACCTGGCAAAGTAATGAACAAAGACCAACTGGGAGAGAGGTCTTAAGAGAAAGTACAGAAGGGCAACTGAATGCCTCTTAGAGGAACATGAATTTCACACTGTAGAAAACAGAGTATTTGAACGATCTGGTGCCACGCCAGCCCACAATCACATGGAGGGAAGGAGGCGGTGCCTGGCTCCTTGGCACGTGGGGAGCGGAAGTGCCCCACGTCAGGTGTTGGATCAGCACGAACTAGCCACTGCTCCACAGGCGAACCACTGGGTCTGAAGTGTGACCTGAACGGTAATTCCATCCCAAAATACCCACTACCAAAGCAATGGAAAAGCTCAAAATGGCAAGCAGGGTATAGGCTGCCACCAAGAGGAATAATTTTTCACCTGGGCAGATGGAGGTATCTCTCCAGATACTACACTCCCTCAAAACAGAAAGTTTCTGCCTTCCTTGTCGATTCATAACATAACATTTTCAACTTAACTGAAAATGAGACAACTAGATTAGAAGTTACCTTCAGCAAAAATGGAAGACCTGGTCTAAGGAACAGGGCATCCCCTAAATGGTGGCACTGCACGTGCTCTATTATCTATATTCTCTATCCAAGGGATATCCGTTCTGTGAATGTTGCCTGATTTAGAGAAAAGGGCCTTTGCAGATGTGACGTTAGGTCGAGAATCCTGAGATGGAAACACTACCCTGGGTCACCCAGGTGGACTCCAAATACAGTCCCATGCATCCCCATGTGAGGGAGGCAACTGGAGATGCGAGAAGGCAGCGCTAAGAAGGAGACAGAGCAGAGTGCGATGGCCTCAAGTCAAGGACCGCCTACAGGCACCAGAAGCTGGGAGCGTCACCACGACGTCCCCCCTACAGCCTCCAGGGGGAACAGCGGTCAGTACCTTGATTTTAGCCTAGTAAAGCTGATTTCAGACATCTAGCCTCCAGAACTATGACCAATTTCTATTGCTTAAAGCCACCAAATTTGTGGTAATTCATTGTAACAGCCACTGGAAACGAATATAGCAAATACGTAATTTCCTATGATTGCAAGTAAATTATTTAACAGGAGAAATGGAAATGATAGAGATTTACCGTTTACTGAACAGCTACATAAATTATTTCATTAAATCATCATCAGCAATCCTATTATTATTAGCCTGTTTTTTACAGAGAAAACCCACCTGGTACCATGCCCAGATCTGTGTTCCTTTTACATTGCAATAACACCTGTCTGTAACTGCTCTGACAGCGAGTCGATCAGCACTCAGCAGGGGGACTCACTCTTTATTCCTCCAAAGGAACTTGGATAAATGGAAGAAACCTATTTTAAATTATTTCATGCAAAACTCTACCTGAAAAAATATATACAGTCACCAGTGAAAAAAAGTCTGTGTTACTAATTTCCACTGAGTTCTTCTGGGGGCAAAAATGCAAAAATTAAAAATAATTTTCAAATAAGTTTGAGAGTCACGTCTCAATTTATAGTTTGCTTCAATTGACTTACGAATTCATTAACATATTTTTCATGATAAAAGCAGTCGTGATTCCGAGACAGAAATAAAAATTCGGTGTGCCTGGACAAGCTTCGGAGTTTCAGATACCACAGAGCATTTACACGGCATAAAAGGACAACGAGCATCGGGACACTCACCTGGTACCTGACACTGCTCAACACTGGAGATGCGGCAATGAACTAGCCTGGTACTGTCTGCGCTCACTGGGAAAACACAAGCTTCCACTATCTCCATTTGTGCATCAAAGCTATGACTTACATTCAAAGAATTAGGGGATTAATAACATGAGGGTGATTAAATAAACTTATCTACAGTCATTAGCTAGTAAGTGGTACAGGTAATATTTAAGGCCAGGAATACCTCAGTCCACAGTGAATCCTCTTAATACGACACCATATTGCCTGAATGTATTCCTATAGGCTTTGTACCAATACACTGGTAAAGTCGCTTGCCCGTTAAAAAAGGAAACATTAAAACTGTTGCCATCGTACCCTGTTCTAACAACAAACAGGTAAGTCAATTAATCACACCTACCTGGTTATTGCTGGGGTTGGTACACCTCTTGTACGCAAGGTAGGTTTCCCTCGAACAACTGGTACATCTGCATTTTCTGAACCACCATTCAAATATGTTAATTCCTGGAGCTGTGCTTGCCTGATTTCATCATTATAGTCCTACACAAAAGACAGAAGATAACAAAGAATTCAGGACATGAAGCAAATAATTTTTAATAGGAAAAAAAAAAAGGTAAGGAAAATAGTTAAATTCATAAAACAAGACTTGAGTTTGTTGAAATGAAAATTTATCAATAAATTGTTGTAAAAAGAAAAAAAAAACCGTATTTTTCCCCTAAACTAGAATTTTCTACAGTCAGCCATATCTCCTTCTGCTGTGCATACTTTCCAAGTGAAATATTTATAATAAAATTAAAATGGCACGTAACTGATATATGGACATTATTATTTACAACTCAATCAACCAGTAGTTACAGAGAGCCTAGTTTAGCCAGAACTATCTCAAGAAAGAAGAACGAAGTTGGAAGACTGGTATGTTCTCATTTCAAAACTTACTATAAAGCTATAATAATGGAGAATGTATGGTACTGCCTTAAAAGGTAGACATAAAGATCAATGAAATAGAATTGAGAGCCCAGTTATCCATTATAGTCAATTGATTTTCAAATAGTCTCTAACAAATGGTGCTGTAACAAATGAATATCCACATCAAAAAAATAAGATGGGCCCAAAATACACAAAAATTATATCAAAATGGATCAGAGACCTAAATGTAAGAGCTAAAACTGTAAAACTCTTGAAAGAAAACGTGAAAGTAAATTTTCATGATCCTGTATTACATAATGATTTCTTAGCTAAGATACCAAAAGCACAAATGAAAAAACAGTCAAATTGGACCAAGTCAAAATTTAAAACTATTGTGCCACAAAAATACCATCAAAAAAGTCAAAATACAGCCCACAAAACAGAAGAAAATATTTTGAAATCCTATTACCTGATAAGCAACTTGTATTCATAATACATGAAGAACTCTCACAGCTCAATAATAAAAGGACACATAACCTAATTTTGAAAGGATAAATGATTTGAATAGGCATTTCTCTCTAAGAAAAACAGAAAGTAAGCCCAAGAAAAGAAGCTCGACATTATTAGTTATTATGGAAATGCAAACAAAAAACACAATGAAATACCACGAACATACTCCCTAGGATAGCAGTAATCAAAGAGATAAGCAATATCAAGTGTTGGTAAGATTGCAGAGATATTGAAACCCTTACAACTTTCTGGTGGCAATGTAAAATGGTCCAGCCACTTCGGAAAACCACGTAGTAGCTCCTCAAAAATGCTGAACAAAGAGTTACCATATGACCTGGCAAATCCATTCCTAGGTAATACCCAAGAAAATGAAAACATATATTCATGCAAAAATGTGTGTTCACAGCAGTATTAGTCATAATAGCCCCAAAGTAGAAACAACCCCAAAGTCCTCAACTGATAAGTGGACATATAAAATGTGGTATATTGTAAAATGGAGTATTATTCAGCAATAAAAAGCAACTTGAATGAACCTTGATAACAGTATGTTAAGTGAAAGAAGTCAGGGCAAAAGACTACACATACTGTACGTGTTTTATATGAAATGTCAAAAAAACCCAGGGAAACCTAGAAAGAGAAATTAGTGGCGATGTAAGCCAGAGGAGTGTGAGAAGGTAGGGGAGCCAAGTGGGAGGGACCGCTAATGGCTATGGAGTTCCTTTGGGGGATGATAAAAATCTAAACCAGTTGGTAGTCATGGTTACAAAACTGTGAATATACAATAATCCAGTGAACTGTATACCTTATGGGTAAACTGTATGGTATCTGAATTATATCTCCATAAAAGCTGTGTAAAAAGAACAAAAACTAATTAGTGGTTGCCAAAGGTGGGAGAAGAATGGGGAGTGACGGCTGTTGGTTACAAGGTTCATTTTGGGAGGCAATACAAATGGCCCAGCTGAGATTAGGGGGACAGCTGCAGAACTCTGCGAATATACTAAAAGGCACTGAACTGTATACTTTATATGAGAGAATTTTATGCCATGTGATTTATATCTCAATAAAGATATTAAAAGGAAAAAACAACACACCGGAGGCAGAAACACCAGATGGAAGCACTTAAGTAATCCCAGTACGTGGTAAAGATGGCCTGGAGTAGGGAAGTGGCAGGAAGGATGGTGACAGGTAGATATGGAGTTATTTATAATGCCTAATTTTATTAGAAATGGTAAAATATTGGATATGGGGGTATATGAACAAAGTCAAGAAGTTTGACTGGTTTCTGGAAGATAAGGAGAGTAACAAAGTGACATCATGATTTAATCAATTTTGTACAGGTCGAGTCTGCAATGGTCTATAGCACACAAAAATTGAGCTGTTGTAGAGCAATCAGACATAGGAACTGGAAATTCAGAAGTTAAAGATATGGATACAGAAGTGGGAAGGAAGGCCGCACACATTACAGAGAAGGGTGTGTCATCCCAGCTGGCCCTTGGCAGGCTCCTGGCAGATAACCTCTGAATCCGTGGTGGGTTCTGCCTACTAACAGTATGCTCCTTACCATTTTACTAAAAACGTGTGATTAATAAATTATTTTTAAAGCACATTCTAAATAAAATGTGCTACCTAAATGCTGAATATTGGCCCTGTTGAAAAGTGTTAGGAGGCAGGACATAAAATTGTATGTGGTTAAAAATTGATTCATGGGAAAAGAAGATAACTGAGGCCCTATTCAAAAATACAATTAAAAATTTAAAAAGAAAAATAAAAAAAAGAAAAGCATTGCTCTAAGTAAAGTTAGGTAATTTACAATGGTGCCACGAAAACTAGAATTAAAGCCTATTTTAAACATCATCTGTGTAAAAGTACATTACAGCAGATAGTGTAGTTAGGAGGGAAAAAAAAACCCCAAAAAGCAAAAAAATGGAATCTGAGTCAATCGCATCTGAGGTTAAGACTGAATTTACCCAATCGGGCTGACCAGCTATGTGATTTTAGACAACTTCTTTAAATGTGAGGTAACTGTTTCTTCTGAGGTCAGATAGACACTATTGACATACACACTGTAGTTACAATTTTATTGGTCTTTGAAATAATGTTTTAGATCAGTAGGGAAACCAAATCACATATGGTAGCTTATAGATTAAATTATTTTTACAATTTTACATTTTAAACTAGTCACTAGTAAATTATCACTTCAACTCCCCACCTGAAAAGTGAAACTATTATAACATTAACACCAACACTATCACCAATTGTGAAGAGTAGAAAATTGATTAGAATTCTAATTAAATATGTGTAAATGGGATTTCTCTAGCCAGTAAGTTTAGGATCTATCTAAATGTGTTAGCCTGGAGAATAGGAAAAAAGTCTTAAAATAAAATCATTAAAAGTAATTTATTAAAAATTCAGTGGGTTCTCTAACTAGCCAGAGATGTACTCTTCAGACATATTTGCCCAAATATGCTAATATTTATGTCCAAGGTTAATCCTGGGATCACTGTTTGAATTATAATCTTTAAGAAGTAAGTGTCCATTATTTGAAGACTAATTAAATAAATTCTGGAACACGCATATAATGAAACATTATGCAGACATGAAAAAGAATGAAGTGAAACTTTACATATGCTCGTATGGACAGAGATCCAAAACAACCTAAGTTTAAAAAAAAAAAAAAAATGAAAGGTTATGAGAGAGCACAGGACTTTCAGGATAACTAAGCAAGGAGCTCAGCAAAGCCTTTCCATAAAAAGCAACAGTAAAGGCTGACCAAACAGTTAAAAACGACCGCTTCGGGACTCTGGAAAGGAGAGTGGGAGTCTGTGGCAATCTTGTGCTCCCACCCCTCCTCCCCAGCCCAGATGACGCAGAAGTTCCACAAGGATGGGGAAAGCCCTGAAAACCAGTGACGGATGTTCACGTAATTTTGAAGAAAGTGTGAAATGACTCCATGCCCAGCAGCACTGTCAACATCAGTAGCAATTCTGATAGCAAATGAATAGAGGAGACCAGTCAATCAGCAAGCCGAATAATCACGTTCTGGGTGGGGCGAGCAACAAACAGACTGGCCAATTAGCCAGAAATTTAACAGCCTGGAGAGCCTCGATAAGCTCTCTGCACGTCTCCGCCTGCTGAAGAGAGGGCTATGCACACGTACAGCAGAGAACGGAGAAAGCTAAAGTGCCCCGCACCTCCTCGCCTGTGTACGTACAAAGGAGACACAAGGATTCCTGGCAGAAAGGAGAAGCCAGGGCAGACTGGAAAACTGAGTAGCCTTTGGATGTACTCCCCAATGCACACCCAGTTCCATCAGCAGAGGGGGGAAGCCTTACTGACACAGGTGTCTGAGCACACCCTCTGACCAACCACTGGCTGATCTCTCAGCAATGCTGACCCAGAGAAAAATCCTAGCAGGCCAGGCTTCAAAATAAAAGTGAGAAGGAAAAAAATTAACAAAACTTTAAACCATGAAGGAGACAGACTGCAGATTTAGTCCAACTAAATTATTAAAGAAAAAAAAAAAACCTGCAACAATAACCCTCTGGGAATAAAGTGAATCAGAATCCGATTTACTACAATACATTACTTAAAATGTGGTGTTCTCAACAAAAACCTAAGAGACATGAAAAGAAACAGGAAAATGTCACCTATACCCAGGGCAGGAAGAAACTGCCTAGGAGAGGGCCCAAATCTGGACCAGCAAAAAAAAAGAGATTAAAAAAATCCACAATAACTACAATGTAAAGTTAATCAGAGGAGCTCAACAGCAGATTTAAGATGGCAGACGAATGAATCAGTGAACTTGAAGTTAATTAAAAGTATTCAATCTGAAAAACACAGAGAAAAATGGATGAAGAAAAATGAGCCTCAGAGATCTGTGGGGCACCATCAAATGTACCAACATACATATAATGGGAATCCAGGGGTTGGGGGTGGTGGAGGAGGAAGAGAAAGGCAGAGAAATTTTAAAGAAACAATGGTTGAAAACTACCCACACATTTGAAGAAAAACATAAACCCACATATTCGCTTGAGATAAACATGTACACCACAGTCAAATAGTGGAAAATCAAAGATAAAAAGAAAGTCTGAGCAACAGCAAGAGAAAAACAACAGATTACATACAAAACCACAAAATAATTAATGACTCTTCACATCAAAAATAGTAGAGGCCAGAAAATAGAAGAATGGCCTCCTACCACATAAAAGAAAAAACCGTCGACCAAGAGTTATACACAGGTATACTCCGGAGGTATTGCAGATTTGGTTCCAGACCACTGCAATAAGGCAAATATTGAAATAAAGCCAGTCGTACGAATTTTTTAGCTTCCCAGTGCATATAAAAGTTATAGTTAACACTATACTGTAGTCTATTAGTGTGCAATACCATTATGTCTTAAAAAAAAAAGTACTTACCTTAATTAAAAAATACTGCTAAAAAATACTAACCATTATTTGAGCCTTCAGTTGAGTCACAGTAGTAACATCAAAGATCACTGATCACAGATCACCATAACAGATATAAAATTAGTAAAAACATTTGAGATATTGTGAGAATTACCAAAATGTGACACAGAGACACGACGGGAACAAATGCTATTGGAAAAATGATGCCAAGACTTGCCTGACACAGGGTTGCCATAAACCTTCAATTTGTTAAAAAAAAAACAACACACAAAACAAACACAGTATCTCTGAAGCACAATAAAGTGAAGCGCAATAAAAAGAGGTACGTTTGTAAGCTAAACTTTAGGATATAGGTGAAATAAAGACATGCCGAGAAAAAAACTTTTTTTGCTAGCAGACCTATGTTACAAAAAAGACTAAAGGAAGTCTTTCAGGCTGAAAACAAGTAACACCATATGTCAACTCTATCCGCATAAAGAAACAAAGAGCACCAGAAATGCTAGATGTGTGCTTTAACAGAAACGTCTATAAAAATACTGTACTACAAGCCAATATCCCTCATGATTATAGATGTAATAATCATTAAACTATTAGGGTTTTTTATATGTTTCCAGCAACATATAAAAGGGGTTACATATCACGACCAAGTAGAGTTACACCTGGGACTGCAAAGCTGGCCTGACATCTGAAATCACAAATGCAATACGCCGTTATTAACGGAATGAAGAAGAAAAGCCACGTGAGGGGCTCAATGGACAGAAGAGCAGTTAGCACAGCCCAACACCCATTTGTGACTAAAACAAACCAACAAACCCAAACCTCTTACCACCAGGCACAGAAGAGAACTTCTTCAACGTGATAAAGGGCAGCAAAAGAAACCCCACAGTTAACATCACACTTCACGGTAAAAGACTGAAAACTAGGAAAGGGTGTCTATCCTCACTTCTACTCAACAATGCACTGAAAGTTCTAGTCAGTGTAATAAGGAAGAAAATAAAATTAAATAAGAAATTAAAGGCATCAGATATGAAAGGAAGAAGTAAAGCTTTCTTTATTCACAGATCACATGATTCTGTATGTAGAAAATCCTGATAATTCCATTAAACACACACACACTGAAACTAATAAACACATTCAGCAAAGTCACAAGGTACAAACAAGATCAACTGCATTTCTATACACAAGTAACCACCTGAAAATGAAATTAAAAAAAAAAAATTCCGTTCACAATAACATCAAAAAGTATATAATACTTAGAAATAAATTTAACAAAAGAAATGCAAGCCTGGTATCCTGAAAACTATAAAACACTGCTGAGAAAAAATTTTAATATCTCTTAAAAAAATGGAGAGACGTTTCGTGTTCATGGACAAGAAGGTGCAATATTGTTAGGATGGAAAATTACCCCCAAATTGACTTATAAGTTCAACGCACTATCAAAACCCTAGCAAGGTTTTTTTTTTTTGGTAGAAATTGACAAGCTGAATGTAAAATATACATAAAAATGCGAAGGAGCCAGAATAGCCAAAACAAGTTTGAAAAAGAAGAACAAAGTTGCAGAACTTACACAACCTGGATTTCAAAATTTGCTGTAAGGCTGAAGTAATTAAGAGTATGGTACTGGCGTAAGGACAGGTATATAAATCAATGGAACAGAACTGAGAATTCTGAAATAAATTCATACATTTATATTCAGTTAATCTTCAACAATAGTGCCAAGGCAATTCAATAGGGACAGAATTGTCTTTAACATATGGTGCTGGGACAACTGGATATCTACATAGAAAAAGATATATTTAGATCCTAATCTAACACCATACACAAAAAGTAACTTCAAGTGGATCATAGAGTTCAATGCAAGAGCTAATACCATAAAACATTAAGAAGAAAACACAGCAGAAATTCTTGGCGACCTTGGGTTAGGCCAAGAGTTTTCTGGCCAGCTCAGATTCAAGGTGAAAGAAGTTCGAGCCTACCTCTTGGTGGAAGAGTGAGAAGTGATGGGGTGGGAGGACGGCTGCTGCTACCTTTGGAGAACAGAGTCTGTCCTACTTGGCTAAGCCGGCACTCCCTCGTCCACACTGAATGACCACAAGGACATTAAACGTCTCCTTGGTCTTGTCAGTTACAATTTTAAAGTCATTTATATAAATATCTGATTCCTACCTGTCTCTCCCATTATATAAACTCCATAAGGGCAGGGGCCATGTCTTTTATTAGTCCACATGTGTCTATCAAATAGAGAGCACTCAAAAGCTCTGTTTTTAAACTAAATGAATAATAGGATCTTCACACTGGCTTGAGGGAACTAATGAAAACTCTGTTAAGCTCCCAAATTAAAATACTTAATATGGTCTTATGCCCTGGCTTTTCCAAGACAATCATGATTTAAAACGTCCTTTCCCTATAAATGTGACAGTCTTCCTCACAGATAACATAATCGTGACACATCCTACAGTAGGTAAGTCAATCTACTACACCACTGGGAATCGCTGAACACAGTCTTATCCCAGACAGCTGTTTGGCAGATGTGACAGTTTCTCTAAAATAAACTGTCTGAAGAACCAATGTGTTCCAGTTTTTGTTTTTTAAATCTAGAACATGCAAATTATACAAAAGACCGAAATTAACTTTTGTAATGGAAATAGGGACAAATTCTCTTCAAATTATCACATTCTCAGCAATGTCAGGGTGTCTGAAAAGGATTAAAAAAGACCATCAACTGTTAACAAAAACATAAACACCCACACAGTGCCTTCCTCTCTGTGCCCGCCGCTCCGACACCATCAAGCATTCCTCACGCTGCACAGAAACCACGTGCTTCTCCCCTAAACCACACAAGCCTCCTGTGGGGCTGCGCTTACTCACGCGACACACCAACACTGAGCACAGCACTCGGCACGTGGACCGCACCAACGAGCGCCCGCTCAAGAGCAACGAATTTGTGAAGTGACTGAGTGTCACAGCAAGGCTCAGGGCCTGAGACCCCAAAGGCACACCGGTGACCGTGCTCTTCAACTTTCTTGCAGTATTACCTAATCTCTTTAAAAATCCCTGGCCTCACAGGTAAAGAAGGAATGATGCCAAGTAATTCACAGGGACACTGTAACAGACAAAGCGCTATGCAAATAACAATTACTGATAAGAACCGTCAAGGATTAAAACAAAGGGAGGACTTTAAAGTACAAATTAACTATCAAGAAAAACTGTACTCACCGGAATGAGGAACTTTTTGATTTCCTCCAGAGCATGTCCCATACGGGCATAGGCTTCTGCTGGCGGGGCAAACACTTCAATCAGAACATGGAGATCATCATTGAGGTGGAAGTACTTTGCTTCTCCACTTTTCCTCAACTCTTCTTCCTGAAAAAAGAAAAACCATGTTTAAAAGGGGGTCACTGTAAGAAAAGAAAAAGAAAAGAAAAACTACCCGAGCTTATCTGGCACGTGGTTATCACAAGAGGTTCACCCAACAGCAAACACCACCTAAGGAAGAAAGTTTCAAACATAAATCTGATCTTGCTGTCCCCAGGCCTTTATGGAGACCCCAAAGGCTTCCTGCTGCTGTAGGAGGGGTCTCAAGTCCTGCCTCTGGCCCAGGAGTCCTCCGGCCATCTCCCCAAGGCCACGCGCTCTGCAGCCTACCCGGCCCAACCCCTCCAGGCACTGCAGAGAACCGCTTCGTGTTCCTCAGACTGGCCAAGCAACCAAGCTCACTTCTGCACTGGCTACCCTGTGTGCCCCTGAGCTGTCACAAAGCATTTACCACTATCTAAAATGCCTTACTTTTTGCTCGTCCATTTTCTAATTTTTCTCACTTAAGGTGATCACCATGGAGCAGAACCCATGATTGTCTTGTTTGGGGCTGCATGCTCCTTGTCTAGAAAAGTGCTTGGTAGATAGTAGATGCTCAACAAATATTTTTGAATGAATAGGTAAATATTATTTATTCATTTCTATGTTCATTTGCTCATTCATACAAAAAACCATTTCTACATGCCAGGCACTATATCTGAGAATAAAACAATGAATAAAATAAATGAAAAATTTTGTTATAGGATTTTATATGATTATGAGAAACATTTAAAAAAATTTTGGTGGATATAATGAAATTCAGGGGGGAAAAAACCCCAGATCATTAAGAGACCACTAACTTTGCTCCATTATCTTTTTCTAACAAGCCTTTGTTAGAGTAGCAATTACAGAATCGGGTTCTTTTAATAGTCTTTGTTCTCAACATTAAAATCAGACAGAGAGATTAAGATTAGTAGGAACCTACACCTAGAGTGATTTCTAAACGGCAGGAAACCTTCCTAGCCTCTCCAAAACCCACCCCGTAAGAGAGAGAACCCATGAATTCCTGGCAACAGCACCTGTTGATTCCAAAATTAGCCAAGAGGATGAGGAGGCACACAGGCCCTTGACTTCACCCCTTAAGGCTTCAACTTTTGTTACTTAACTAATCTGAATTTTTACAAAGAAAAGACATATCAAAATAAAGAGCATGAAAAGGGCAGGGGATTTAGAGTTAGATAAACCTGAATTTTAGCCATGGTGGTCACCAGGTATGTGTGTGAGTTTGAACAAGTTATATGTAATCCAACACTTAGTCTGCAAAATCAATTTGGGGTTAACACATGTATATTAATGTAGGTCCACTGAGAAGACTACAAAGGCAGCTTGTGTAAAGGCCTGGCCCAGGAGACAGTGTATATATAGTGCCCAGGACACTGCCTTCTACGTGGCAGGCACTCAGTAAATGCTAGTTTCCTTCACATTTATGGAAAGTGGGCCAGAAACTGAAAGAAAAATATTTTTGAAGGGAGAGCAAACATAAGCTACCATAATATCCTACGCATTTCCTTCAAAATTTGTCAAGTATGAAAAGGACTATTGGGACTTCCCTGGTGGCGCAGTGGTTAAGAATCCGCCTGCCAATGCAGGCAGGGGACACGGGTTTGAGCCCTGGTCCGGGAAGATCCCACATGCCGCGGAGCAACTAAGCCCAAGCGCCACAACTACTGAGTCGGCACTCTAGAGCCCGCAAGCCACAACTACTGAGTCCGTGCGCCACAGCTACTGAAGCCTGCATGCCTAGAGCCCGTGCTCCACAGTAAGGGAAGCCACCGCAATGAGAAGCCCGCGCACCGCAACAAGAGTAGACCCCGCTCGCCACAACTAGAGAAAGCCCACGCGCAGCAACGAAGACCCAACGCAGCCAAAAATAAATAAATTTAAAAAAAAAAAAGAAAAGGACTATACTTTCATGCCAACGGTGGACTAGTTCTTGTTCTAATCGGAACATTTTCAATCATTTGATCTGACTCTGCCTTTCACAGCTGAAGTTTTAGAAACTGGATTCTATGCACAGTAGTTCATCTTTGAAAGCATGAACTACTGAAATGAACATTTCTTATCTTTTTCTAATATGGCACCAAACTAATGCTTTTAATGAGAGGTTATAATTGTTGATTCATAGGCAAACATTCTCATTGCTATTACAAACCTAAGCTGGAACAGGAAGGCCTTCTTACCATAACCACAGCTGTCACGCAGCTCCATAGACTGAGCAGTTATGAATGGGTTACTTCTTGGGTTAATGATGAGAGGCAATGCAGTGTTTGGGGAAGAACACAGACTGTGTTTGAAGTGCTGCTTTCAAACCCCAAATCCAACGACTGGTGACGTTACTTTATCCCCATCTTGAAGAGGTGATTTTAAAATGGATAATAATAGCGTGGTACCTACTGCTCAAAGGGTTGTTGTAGTAATAAAGGAGTGATTATAACAGTCATTAGGAGTTATTAGTAATAAAGGAATTGTAGTAATTCGAAAGACACAGGAAGTCTTTAGAATTATGCCTACCACGTAATAAGCACTCAAATGATAAATATAGTAATGATAACTATTATTACATAACAACAGTATTAATTATTCTATTATTCTGTAATATAGATGAGGTGGGCAAAACGTCTAGCATGTTTGGCACAAACTGAAGGCTCCACAGACCGCAGCATTATAGTGATTATTGTGCTACGTAACCACCTGATACCTGTCAGCAATGACTCCTATAATATCGTCAATGTAGCAAATACAAGAAGAAAATGATTATGTTCACATTAGAATTTAAATGGTGAACACTGAAAATCTAAAAGGATGAGATTTTAGTACTAAGGAATGGAAATCTCTTTAGAAATAAACACTGTTAACTGAGAATTTTCTGTAGACTAAAAATTAGTAAAAAGGATCAACTGAAATCAGTATTCAAGAGTTCAGGCAGTGAGGATCTGATTACGATACAGCAGATGGGACACCTGTCTACTTAAATTATCACCTGTGGTTACTGTCAGTGAAATGCTTTTGAAGGTGTAACTGATGGACCACCTGGCACAGCATGACGGGCGAGGAGGAGACACGGTGGGCCGGGTGGGGTGAAAGGGGCTGTTCCTACTGTACTGAAGAACTTAAAGAAGGACATGACAGACTCAGCACGCGGCATTATCAGTCCAAGACCCACAGAGCCAGAAGCATCCCGGAAGATTCTACTGCTTATGGCCACAGGCTGATGGAGTCAACAGACCAGGCAGAGTTCAGGCGTGTGCTAACGACCAGCACGTTGCCTGGTCATCGCTATGGGAGGCTTAGGACGGTGTCCGGAGGACAGTGAAAATCTGGGAGCTGGACTGGCAACATTTGGAAAGATTCAAATAACTCTGAGTATACAAACGCTAAAGTCCCACTGAGCCTTCCACACTGGCAGAAGCCTGTCTCGAACAGCCAAGGTAGTTCCTTGAAAGGAGATGACAATTCTCATGCTTTACTACTGCTACCCTTTATCATCTCCTGGCCTAAGATCAGATCCCTGCTTGCCCCAGAGATGCAGAGAACAAAAGAGCTAAGCTAAATCTAGAGGAGAAGGCTGCGTGAGTATAGTAACTGTAACGTCTCCTGGTGTGTATGCACTGGACGCTTCCTCCCAGTCTTCCCAGTAAGGATCTGGGAGCTTTTACTAGAATGACTGCACACTGAGATGAAGAAACACTCATGCAGTTTGAGGATTCACAGACTAGGCTCTGAGCAAATGCTGCCCCACTGAAGGCCGCCGATGGAAGTGGGGTTTAGGGGCCGAGAGGTGAAGGGCTTCTGCTCCCAGGCCGTTGACCGTGGGCCCAATGGACTACGCTACTTCCTCAGTTTCTAGGTGTCTTGATGGAACGTAAATGATCAGCCACTTGCAGAATCCCCCTGTTGACTTGCTGACCCATGCGGTCAAGGACACAGAAATGAGAAGATTAGTGAAGGGGTGATAAGTGGTCTGGGAAGAGGCCCAAGTGTGTAAGAACAGGGAGCCCCACGTGAGGCAGAGCATGCACTCAGTGACCAGGCAGCCAAGGGGACCCACTGCTGCAGACGTCAAAGCACCTCATTCCCCAGCCACCTCAATGCTACTCAAAGGACTCGTGAACAAAGTACCTATGGTGACAGGGAAAGAGGTCTTGTTTTTGTTGGTTTGTTTTAATTTTTATTGGGGTACAGTTGCTTCACAATGTTGTGTTAGTTTCTGCTGTACAGCAAAGTGAATCAGTTATATGTATACATATATCCACTCTTTTTTAGGTTTCCTTCCCATTTAGGTCACCACAGAGCACTGAGTAGAGTTCCCTGTGCTATACAGTAGGTTCTCATCAGTTACCTATTTTATATGTAGTAGCGTGTATACGTCAATCCCAATCTCCCAGTTCATCCCACCCTCACAGGGAGAGCGGTTATGCATTACTCCACAACACGGATTCCCCTCAAAAAGGATTCCAGGCTACTGCCACTGCTGAGTGTCTAATATGCCAGCAGCAGAGAACCACCACCAGCCCTCAAAATGGCAATATGGCCTGGGAGGACCACCCAGCCCTGCTATGCTATTTAGCATCCCTTTCATTAAATGCACAGCCAGGCACTTGCTAGTTTTGGACATATAATCTGGCTAAAGACTTGCCTTCCCTGCTTCCCTTCTACCTGTAAAAGGATCTTTGGGGGCTCTGATCACTGCCGCCAGAGCACAAAATGTTCCTTCTCACCAAGGAACTCCCTTAATAACAAACAAGAGCAGCACAAAGTCTATGGGCTTCACTGGTCATATCATGGACCTCATTACCAGATGGCCTTCCTGAAAACTTAATTAAGATATCAGCAAGGATGGGATACTTTCCAACAAGATACACATAATTTCTGACCAACTGACCAATATACAGTTCCACTTGCTCCTACTGCCAGAATAGATGAGTCAGGGAACCAGAGTAACATCATTTGAGACAGTGATGTTTAGTGAGCAGTCAACCTAACCTGGCCATGCATTAGAATCTTTTAAACACCTACTGGAAATTCATTTTGAGGTTTCACCCTAAACAGGTTGGTGCATGGGACTCTCTCTCTCTCTCTCTCTCTCTCTCTAGATATATATATACACACACGCACACATACACACACACACACACACACATAATTTTGGCCACGCTGCGCAGCATGCAGGCAGGATCTTAGTTCCCCGACCAGGGACTGAACCCATGCCCCCTGCAGTGGAAGCGCAGAATCTTAACCACTGGACCACCAGGGAAGTCCGGGACTCTATATTTTTAAACAGCATCCCATGTGAGTCTGACATATAGCCATGTTTTAATCAAATAATATAATGAACTTCCCTGATTAATCCAATAATATATTTACTTTCTCTGAATCTCACTTTTCTTGCATACAATAAGGAAAATGTTATGTATCTGTCGCCGTTTTTCCAAGGGTAACATGGAGTAACGCACGTAAAATGCCTCACAGAGTACCTGACTCACAGCGGCTGCTCAATAAACAAATGGTGGCTTTTCGTTAACTATAAAAGCTACTGTTAAATGGGCTTATTGTGAGGAGGCTGGATTTTGCCTAAATAACTTTTTTTCTAACACAATCATTTCATGGAAAGTGATCACTCAATGTGGATTTTGTTCTCTGTAGTATAAATCTTTTTAATAATGAGAGAACAACAAAGTAATAATAGAACTACATAAGCGACAGCACATTATGAAATGTGAAAATTTCTTTCAGAATTGGTATATTTAAGAAAGTGATCAATAAAAATAACTCAGTAATTTTAGCTTATTTAGAAGAGGAGGCAGTTATGTGAATACATGCACGAAGAACAACTATGTGTTAGAATAGGAAGTAATTATTAAAACATTTACAATCAATTTTAACTTGGTAAAATGCATAGGATATCAAAAGAAAGGCAAAAAGGGCAAATAAAAGCATATACTTTATAAAGTCAACAATATGAAACACAGGTGTAGAAAAAAAGACCTGAAAGAACTAATCTAAAATGCAAATAGTAATGGTGAGACTATAGATAACTTTCATTTCTCTTCATGGTAATTTCAATACCACTGTACTTTCTAGAAGGTATTGCTCCTAGAATCAAAAGCACAGGTGCTACAATTTCACTCTATACATAAAAATAATAGTTACAGATTTGGTTTAAGGTACTACATATTCTGAAACTGGCCAGAGTGACCGAATTTTCTAAATAGTATCACAAATATATCACTATATATAGCATTTTCACATAATTTCATTTGAGGTCCTAGTTAGCTTTTATATCATATGTACTAATACCATGGATGATCTCAAAGTACATTATATAACTTGACTAAAAAGTAGCCATTGTTTATAATAAGTATTACCTTTGCCTTGTCTCTCATGGAGCCTTTTCCAAGGATGGACATTTTTGTCAAGGTTTCTTCTTGCAAGCGCTTCAGAGAATTGCCACGTGGCCCCAAAAGTTTTCCCACAAAGTTGAACTAGGAGAAACAAAAGGACAGATTTGTAACATTCGTATCTGAGGAAAATAATTTATTTCTTGAATTTTAGGAAACACTGCAGTCAGTATGCTACACATCATTGACTAACGACAAGTATTTAAGTTACTGCTACATGCATCACCCTATAATGTTTCCCACAAACCACATAAAACAGGGCTAAAACAAACAAACAAAGGACGTATTTCTTTCTACCAAATCACTTCAGTGATGGCTGTATTTTACAAATTGTACCAATAAATGAAGTTAATTCCCAGAATTCCTTAGTTGCCATCCTGACAATTTCAGCACACATTCAACATTAACCACGAACAGTGCTGGAATTAGACTGTTGGTGAGGAAAAACGACACCAAGTGTCCTGTAATGTGCACTAAACTGGTCACCATGGAGTGTCTGGGTTCTTCTACCTGGTCAACACTTAAGCCTCAGTTAATCAACCACTGAGTGCACTGGCCTAGATGAGCGCTACGCCTTCAGTGGCTGACCAAGGCTTTATGACAAAATCCACCTGTCTACCTATCTATCTATCTATCTATCTATCTATCTATCTATCTATCTATCTATTTAGCCTAGATGCGGAGGACTCTTTAGTCAGCATGCAGAGTAGCAGTGAATTAATTAAGGGTACTACGGACTCTGAGGATAGACTGCCATGGTTGTAAAACCTGGCTTTTCCATTTTCTTGCTGAGTGACCCTGGGCTCGGGGTCACTAGGCCTTGGTTTCCTCATCTGTAAAGTGGGAATAATGAAGGGCAATAGGACCTACCCTTGCAGGGTATTTTGAGGATTAAATGGGTCAACATAAACAAATCATTTAGAACAACGTTTAGCACATTAATAGAGAATAAATACATACAACTGAATGAAATAATTATTGATAGGAATTTCACACAACTTCTAAAAGCCTTACAATAATTATGAATTCTTCTTGCTTCCAAATAGAAAGTCAGCCCTATTTACCACGAGAGAAACTGTTCTCTTTGGCAGGATTCTTGATCACAAACTCACGTGGTTGCTGCTGTGATATCAGCCACCTTCCATGAGCCATGCCACTGCTGTGCTGTTGCTGTTTTTAAGACAAAATCGTTCCTCGTGTCTCTAACTATGGTAATTAAAGTAATTTTCCTGAAATATGTACTTTTAAAAAGTCAAAATGGTATTTTTTCCTTGCCCACTTTCAATTTTATTGGTTTTCAACAAAAACTAAATTGTCTATTTTTAACCTTTACATGTCATCTTTTTTTCTGCTTTTTAAAATTTAATTTTAAGTAAATTACTTTAAAAAATATAGAAGTGAGGTCTACAGAGTTTAAAATATCAAATACTACTACAAGGGGTGGGGGTGGGGGGCGGGGAATCAATGTCTCAACCCACCCTCCCTCATTCTTGTTCCCTGTTTTCTCTGCTTTATCTTTCTGGAAATCCTACTATCGGATATTGGGCCTCCTGAGTTGGATCTCTAAGTTTCTCTGATTTTTCCTCCCTCCTTCACCTCCCTCTGTCTTACTTTCTGGGAGATTTAATTACGTTTCCTACATTTCTACTGATTCTCTCATTTCTGCTATCACATGTTTCACTACTAACAGCAGTTTCTTATATCTGTCCCTTCCTTATGGCACTTCGGAAGTAATACAAATTCTTATCCTCCTGAGGCGTCAAAGGCGGTGGCTGTCCCCTCCCCGACGCCGTGGAGCTCACAGAGCCTGCTTCTCCCCACAGATTCCCCTTACCCTCCACGTTCTGAGAATCTGTTTCTTGCTACACTATGGCCTTTCCTCACATGACTGGTAATCCTCTGCTATTTGTTTCTAAAAATTTTAAATTGAGGCTCAAACAGGCTAACTGGATGTTCTGCTTTCATACATGCAATCTGACAACTGGACATAACGATTCACTGCAACACAGCAGCCCAGTTTTTTCACCCAAAGCTACTCAAATATCGATATCTGTACTTCTTTTTCCTTGTGCTAGGCATTTCCCTGAATAGGAATTCCCCAACTTCCTAGGAGGAGGTATATAAGCCTGGCTGGCAGAATACGAAGAATCCCATTATGAAGCACACACACCTCTGTTTAAAGGAAATAATTCCCACATCTTCAGTGTGGCATCTCACTGCAGCCCTCAGCCGTATCCATCTGGGTCTTAGAACCTAAAGTTTCTCTCATTCAAACTCTTCAGGAAATCTCCCGTCTGTTGCTAGGTTAAGAAGGGCAGACGCCTGCTTTTCTCAGCTGGGGAGAGGATCCAGGGGACTAACTACTTTCATGCACACTTTCCACCAAGTTCCCTCTTGTCAGTTCCACCCCGTAAATTCACATGCAGCTAACTGGTAGCTACAACTCCCGAGTCTTCTCGAGGTTTTCCCACACTAATAGGCATGTTTCTGGTTGGCTTTCTCTTGCCTGCAAGCTCAGGATTCTGCTTTCTCTGGTCTTTACCAGAGAAGGTCATTACCATTTATCCATGTATTTTGCAGCCACCAAAAAATTTTTTCTTTTTTTTAAACATCTTTATTGGAGTATAATTGCTTTACAATGGTGTGTTAGTTTCTGCTGCATAACAAAGTGAATCAGCTATACATATACATATATCCCCACATCCCCTCCCCCTTGTGTCTCCCTCCCACCCTCCCTATCCCACCCCTCTAGGTGGTCACAAAGCACCGAGCTGATCTCCCTGTGCTATGTGGCTGCTTCCCACTAGCTGTCTATTTTACGTTTGGTAGTGTGTATATGTCCATGCCACTCTCTCACTTCTTCCCAGCTTGCCCTTCCCCCTCCCTGTGTCCTCAAGTCCATTCTCTACATCTGCGCCTTTATTCCTGTCCTGCCCCTAGGTTCTTCAGAACCTTTTCTGTTTGTTTTTTAGATTCCATATATATGTGTTAGCATACGGTATTTGTTTTCCTCTTTCTGACTTACTTCACTTTGTATGACAGACTCTAGGTCCATCCACCTCACTACAGATAGCTCAATTTCGTTTCCTTTTATGGCTGAGTAATATTCCATTGTATGTATGTGCCACATCTTCTTTATCCATCCATCTGTCAATGGACACTTAGGTTGCTTCCATGTCCTGGCTATTGTAAATACAGTGCAGCACCGAATTTTACTAACATCGTTTGTCCATTGTTGTCTCATACTCCCATTCTTACCTTCATAGATCAGTGCCTTTTTAATTCATTTATATTCATTTTAGCAGGTTTCAAGGATAGCATAAAAATTAATTTGTATTCAAACAACCATATTTATATCACGTCTGTAACAGTTAAATATCTCCCAATTAATAAAAATTAAGAGACCTTAGAAAACATCCAGTCCAAACACCTAATTTCATACTGAGGAAACTGAAGTCCACAGAATGATATGATTTACTCAAAGTCACTTGATAAAACATAAAACCACGAGATTCCATATAAGAAGGAAGAGCATTTTATCTGCAGTTTTCTTTCTCCATTTAACTTCTATTAGTCTTTTGCTCACAAAAAGTATACAGACGCGCATTCTGACCATCAGAAGCACTTCTGCTCTCTTCTTTGTCACCACACACTGCGCGTTAGTTGCATCACCCTGGTCAAGTTACCCTCGTGAGTTGCAGACGCCTCATCCACAACACAGGGGTCAACCACTTACTGAGGGCGCCTGATGTATGAATTAATACGAAAATGCACAAAAATCACCTAGCAGAGCAGCCGGCAGGCTGTGCACTCTCTGTGCTGACAAATCAGTAGGTAATGAATGGATGAATTTAACTATCGTGAACATACATAAATTGGGGTGAACAATGCCCACCTTGTACGTGTACAAGGCTGCCGAGAAGCCACCACCTGGAACAACACGGCCGCACCCAGGCCACCCAGGTGGGTCGAGGGGCTGAGCTCTGTCTGGGAGTCGGGGTGTGAGGTAGAACCAGGCATGTGGATGCTGACCATCTGCACAGCTGAGCCACACAACGGCAATGGGCTTGGTTGCCCGACGGGGGTCTCCCCCCAGGCTGCGTCGCCTCCCCGGCAGGCGTTTGGAGATGGCCAGAGTACCTGGTGACAATGACTGTGGGCCACCACTGCATTAGTGGTCAAAGGCCTAGCGTCACACAGCGTGGATGGGGCTGCCCTTCACAGTGAGGAAGGAGCCTGTGTAAAACGTCAGTCATGCCTGTTCAGAAGCCCTGCTGGCTCAAAGGAGGCGCCACAGACCTGTTGCTTACTCTGCCTCTTCGGCTCGCAGCCCTTACTGCTGTCTCCCTCAGATCACAAGTTCACTTCCTCCAGGGGTTCTAGAAGATACCCCACACACACACGCACCCCTGAAGCCCACCACGGCCTGTACCTGCGACAGGGCCTACGGGCTGAGCACGGTTCAGACTTTAAATGAGCAACTGAGCAGCACAGCCCTCCGATCTGCCGAGTTCTACGACCCACCGAGGGTCCGGCCACCTGCTGCCGACCTCTGAGGCGCGTTGAGGGCTCCCTCTCGCCCGCGGTGTGACCCCAGCAGTGTCCTCAGCCCCACCGAGTCCACCATGGCTGAGGTTCACGGGGTCATTAAGCTGAAGGGGCATCATGAAGACGAAGAGGTAGCGCATCCAGCGCTGAGGGCTGGGACCTGCTGAAAGCCACCTGAGCCCACGCACCCTCTGCACTCCTGGGAACGGCTCACTGCAGAGAACTACTCTTCCCCAGACGCGGGCGACCCCCTTGCTTCTCTAGGCTGGACACAGACCCTCCTTTCTTTGCGCCATAAAAGATTAGCTGTTCTTTTTGTCTCCACTGATCAGTCAGAGAATGTCCCTTAACCGAACTCCAGTTAAGCTTCTGTCCTTTCCTCACACAGGCAACCTGGGCTGGCACAGGCCTCTGCGACAGGCCCTCTGCTCCCAGGGACCAGCCTTGGGCGAGACGCTCTCTGCCGCCTGTCCCTTCCCACCCCCCGTCCTGTCCTCCACCCACGTCCCTGCACCTTCCCGGCCTCGTCCACTCTCTCTCTCTGTGGTCTGACCTCTGAGACACCGACAGGCCTCAGGCTCAGAGCTCTCCCTATCACAAGAGCAGCCCCTTTCCCTGATCTTCCAGAAACCCTTCCAAATACAAAGTCTGTCATTCCTTAAGCCAGGATTTGTTTTCTATTTGATGAGTGTATTGGCAAGACAGTAAGAACCTAATACATTTCAGCCTTCATTTTTACTAATGATTTCATTTGTGTGCAGATTTGAATCGCAGGTAAAAGTGTTATTTCCAAGACCAAAGATTTTTCTCCAGATGCCAATTATTATATGACAAATACTATCATATTATACTATATACAAATACTATCGTATTACAAGTGTTACAACTGTAAATAGGAAACTTTTCAAATGATTATGAAGATGGTAAACCAATATACAGTATATTTGAGCTTTACCACATAACGGACAAGATCCAATAATGATGTTCTTCCCCAGTAAAGATCAAGGAAGAACTCGCTTTAATTGATCTAAACTACATTTGTGACATGACACTGTTCCATGGGGACAATTAAAGTTAAGCTGTCATTTCATAAACAACTAAGCTTCAATCAAGGACATGTCACTGTCTCCATTAAAGCATTTCCCTTAATTGGGTGCTCACCAAAAAGTGGATTAGTCTAACAAAGGGATGCTTTATCGACCTCTTACTCAACCCTAAAACTGAACTTGTAATCTCTGCCAACGTAGCAGCAGCAGATACGTTATTCTTCCCAGCAAATGGCACTACCGTCCATGCAGCAACTCAAGCCAGAAACCTGACATTCATTCCATGAGGGCAGTGACGAGGCCTTTTGCAGTCACTGATCCAACACCTGTGCGGCGAGGGCATTCAGTCAATGTCCAGTGAATCAGTGAATTGTATCGTAACAGTGTTAACTCCTAGAGCTCTCTTAAACTTGCCCATTTTCCTGTAGCCTCACCACAACCACTAGTCCCGCCATCACCATCCCTCACCTTGCCCACTGCAGAATTCCATCTCTGCATCCACTTCTATCTCCCTGGATCAGCAGAGAGGTCTTAACCCAAAGGGGACCTTGTTACATCTCTGTTGCAAACGGGACTGTCCGACTCCCCTTCGAGGAGTCCTCATGACCCGGAACTGCCGTGCAAGGCCCTCTCCAGCACCGCCCTTGCTCACCTTCCCAGCCTCACCACTCTCCTGCTTTTGACTTTAGCCATTCTGGACTCATTGCAGCTTCTCAAAATTACCGTGTTCCAAGAAGTACCCATTTCAGCTCAGATGTAGAGCTTGTAAAGAACGTCACTCTCACCCTTAAAACAGGAAGAAAACGGAACAGAATACAAACTAATGCTGAAGTGCCAAGGCAAACACTAACCACACGGCTGGAGAGAGTACAGACACCTGCGGGGAGAGATAAGACTCAAGCACCTGCTTCTCTGGACGGGGGATGAGCATGAGAGCAGAGAAGACCAAAAGCCCAGAATTAAGAAACTTGATACGTTCTCAAAGGTTTTTCCTGCAGGAACTCACCCCACCCCCACCCCCAACCCCCAAGTGCTCACAGGCAAGATCAGGGAAGAATCCTGAGACCACTTGCCTTGGCTAGTGGGGGAGAGGAAAACAGCCTCTACTGAAATCTGCTCAGAGCCACATCCCCTACATCTCCCCTCCTAATCTGCAGGAGGAAGGGCAACAAAACCCACTTTGCTTTGTTTCTTAAAATATTCACAAAATCAACAACACAGGTACTGACATCAGTGTCCAGCCCTCAGGAAGTATTATTCTCACTACAACATTGGTGAAATGCAGACACGTTCTAGGTGCTGGGTGAAGAACCGAAACAAGCAATGGCCGCGTCTGTACTGAGCCCCATCTGCTCACAGAAGAGCCGGATGACAAACAAGAAAAACAGAAGCGCAGACACAACATCTGTTAATTACTGCTAAGCGTCTATGGAGGTGGGCAGAAGCCAACTACTGAGAGCGTGGGTAGTCATGGAGGGCTGGGCAACGTCAGACCAGGCTGGCCTGTGATGGTCAGCTCAGCTGCAACCTATGCAAGGATCTGGAAACAGAGACTTTCCTGCACTGTGAGTAGCAAGTGCAAAAGCCCTCAGGCACTACGGACCTTCTCTAAAATAAGATGGCCAGGCTGATGGAGCAGAGCAGCCAGGGTGGGGAAGGAAGGGGCAGAGTCATCCATCCAGGCTAAGAGCTTGGACTTAATCTGGGGTCTAAGGGGGTTTCAGTTTTTCTTTGTAAAGGACAAACGCAACACAGCCAGCCCTTCCCGGGCTTAGCAGAGTCTAGCAAGCCTGGGCGGCTCCTCCAGGCACCTCGACCCTCTTAGCCCCCCCGCACTCCCTCTCCTCCTGCCTTCTTTTCTCCCACTTACCAAACTACAGTTTAAAACATTTCCTTTCAGGTTGTACTCCTTGGACAAGAGGAAATGTGTTTTACTCAACTGTGGAATCTTCACATCTTAACCCCAGTCATCAGTCTTAATACACACAGTAATACTCAGAAAAAGAAAACTTGTACTGGATCAACAAAAGCAAAAGAACAGGTTAATAAATTCTGGGTCCAGGAACCTAGTCTTCTGCCTATCGTTGCTTTACTTTAAAAAGGCCACAACTGTATCAGCAGTAACATAAAGTCAAAACACTCTTTGGCACAAAAGGAAAGGAATTTCAAAACATAAAGGTCTTCTCAATGGTAGAGTCCCTCCTGTTCACTATGGCAAAAATGCTCAAAAGCGCTACGGTATCTTTCCTGACTATAACATGAACTACTTAACGCTCCTGGTACATTAGTTATTTTTCTTAAATGTACTTCACTATTTCATCGACAGAACAGTCTGGGATAAATCTCATATGTGCTAAAAGCAGCTTCCTTTGGTCCATTACAGTCCCTTCTCCCCCTCAGCGTCCTCCCCACCTGACCCTAAAACCCCGGTCCAGCCGACATACACACAGCGGCATCTGCCTTGGTAATTAGAAAATGAGGGACTAGGTTATGCTTTAATGATATCTTGGGCATGTACTGTTGCATAACAAACTAACCCAAAATGTAATGGCCTTGAACAACCACCGTTTTATTTATTTGCTCACAGTTCAGCAATCTGAGCCCTGGGGGGAGTTCTATGTGGCAACAGCCAGACCAACTGCAGCTGGAGGACCCACTTCCAAGACGGCTTATTCCCATGTCTCTTAAGTTGGTGGTGGCTGTCAGATGGGGACCTCAGTTCTTATTGGTTTGATTCTCCTCCACCTGGGTATCCCAAGCTTCCACCTCCCATGGTGGCCTCGGGGTGATAGGACCTTGGCATGATATATGTCTTCCAAGGTCAGAAAAGCAGAAGCTGTCAGGCTCCCTTAAAGCTCCAGCCTGGAAGTTCATATCTTGTCAGTTAAAGGGAGCTGCAGGGTCAGGACAGACTCAAGGGAAGGGCACGCGCGATACAGGTCATGAACGCAGGGAGTGGCCACTGGGGGGCGCACTGCCCCAGACAAAAAACGATGAAGCAGTCATTTATCAAAAAGTTTTAAGAGTCTCAAACATCACGGTCTTTTCTAGGCCTAGCAATCACCTGCCTGCCTTCCCTCCCTTAAGAGGGGATGGAGGTGGCACTCTCTGAAGGCAGGGACCCTGAGTCACCCCCCGTGTGCCTCGGCCACAGACGAGAGCCGCACTAGCTCCCAACAGGAAGCAGCATTTCATGCGCTGCGAGTGACTGATGAGTACCAACCAAAATCAACGTCCAAAATGTACCAATCGCTACCCAAGATTTAATTAAAACGAACCCTAAAGTATACCACACAGGCACAGATGGAGGGAGGCGTATTTTGGGTACATGGTCCTAACTGTCCAACATCTTGTAATCGAGCGTCGTATAAAATCTACGTGTTTATTAAAAATGATTAAAAAGGCATCTGACAAAGACTAAAATAAGGAGGTACGTAATACATAAACAATGTAATTCATTTCTGTAGAGGTAGGTCTGAAGTAGGATGTGAGAAACGAGAGGATATAAAGAAATAAAAAAACCTTTGTTTGCATACAGTATATGTCTCAAGTTTAATGAAGAGCTAATGAATTGTGAGAAAGGAAGGAGGTGAAAGGAAGCAGGTCCACCGGTGCAGTCCATGGCGACTAAGTGTTCCCCACAGACTATCACGCCCAGTGTTCCAGATCTTAAGTTAGGCAGCCAAGAAGGATCCCTGGCCCCTGCACTACAGTTTATATGCACATAAAACGGATGTGAGTGTGTGTGCATATACATGTATGTATACATTTATTTTAAAATGCTACACCTGATCTACCATTGGGTAATAATATTTCGATCCTTACTTAGGTCAAGAGATTCATCATTAACGATACTGGATGTAAAAAAACAGTACCAATTTGAAAAGACTGTTCTTCTTACGCCCATCTGGACGGGAGCTGCTCTCCCCCTGTCCCGGTGCCGAGCCTGCGCTGGGCACGGGGACGGAGCGGCTCTGCCGTTTTCCTGCTCATTTCGACTGCATCTACAGTGGCCCTGAAGTCGCAGTCTCTCTTGCAACAATCTTTGTCCACTGAAAAAGGTAAGTGAACTAAAACTAGTAGATGCAATCCAAGAATCCATACGCAGGCACATACACAGCTATCTGCCCCAATTACTGAAAGCAAGTGAGCGATTAAAACCTGGGAGCTTCTGCCTCGGAGAATCCCCTCTTCTACTCCAGCATCCTGTCTCACTGTGCACACAACTGTCCTGGACTCACATGTGCCAGGTAATAGGACTAGTGTTAACCTGTGTAATAAATATTAATAAAGCTTAATCTCTTGCACAGGAGCATGGGCTCTGGAGCCAGATTTCTGGGGTTCAAATGCCTGTTACTGTGTAATAACATTTAGCAAGTTACTTAATGTCTCTGTTTTTTAGTTTTTCATAAGTGAACAGGAGATAATCATTCCTTCCTCCTAAAACTGTAAAGATTAACACGTGAAAAGTTAATACATGTAAGGCCCTTAGAACAGGGCCTGAGATGCAGAAACCATACGCTACATACATACATTAAAATAGAAGTTCTAGCATGTTCTTCTAGCACCCAAATGTAAGGTTGGACATAACATCCCTCTTTGGAAAACGTCACCCCATATTCTCTTTCTAGACCTTACTGGAGAGAAAGAATTAAACTGTCAGGAAACACATTTGGTTCATCACCTCCGCATTCACCTAATTCCTGCCCAATGGCAAGAACGAAAAGAAAGTAAACGAGGTTTGCTTTACCTATCTTCTTCTCTTGAAAGGAAAAGACCAGATCACTACTTTCACCAGCTTTACGAGCCATTTTAGGTTCCAATAATTTAACCACTCACACAATGATTAATTAAATAAATCCACCGCTTAGTTGGTATTCAGAATACTGATCTCATTTGAATTAAGCCAATGTCATAAATGCAAAACTCCAAACAGCAGTAAACCTAACAACAAGCTTGGGAGCGTGGCATTCATATGAAATGGAGCAGCCTCTTTGGTAACAGAACACTTGTTTCTTAGGATCGTTAGTAACTGAGTCAAGCTTTGGATTACTGACAATAATTTTCACGATTCTGATAATCACCTCTAACAATAACAATCACTTTTACATGAGAACTTGAATTTCTAGGGAATAAAAGTCATTCCAACTTGTGTTTAAATCAATCATTCCTAAATGTTGAGGACTCAAAAAAAAAAAAAAAAGGTAAGATCTTTTATAATGCAGAATATTTCCTACTATATATTCTACTTGTTTATTTGTATCTGTCATAAATCTTTCAGGGCTCCCTAGGCCATATAAAAATCTAATGCGCAAGTACAGCACTTGAAGGCTTTCCACGCTAGTCATCACCATTCCAACGAATGCTACAAACTACCATTCCCCATAATTAAATCATTCTGGCCCAAGAGTTACTCTGTCTTTCCCCCTGATCTCTGCTTGTTAACATCCTGAATTTATACTTAAGGACTACATTTAATTCCACCTGTAATTCTTTCTCCAGAAATAACTCTTCCCCACTCTTTTAAAATCTTGCAGTGTCCATCTATTTCTCTTATGTTAGTTCAGTCTTTACCCTATATTATTTAGTAAAATTTACTGTGGTTCTCCTGTTAGACTATAAATCCCTGGAGAGTAATTAGGACCCGTATTTTATTCATCATCCTTCCTGCATAATGATTTCTCAATATATACTTGTGAAACTAAAGTTTATTTTGCCCCAAACCAAATGGCATTAGTCAACATAGTTTTTATTGATTTTCTTTGCTGCAGAAATTATTGCAACATATTAGAGCTATATAAATATTATTTAAATTTATTAATTTGCCAACCAGAAATCACTAAGCATTATTGGTAGTGGTTGAGATTATTTGGTATTGCTCCACTGATTGTAATTTTAACACAGTTATCTACTTTAAAATGGTAAACAACCCTACTTATTTAGACATCAGCAACCCTGAAAATCAATCAAGTAAAGTACACAAGTAACTTCTTCAGGAGATGACATGGGCAAAATCACACACACAGTGACACACCATCTGAAATCATCTACTTTATGTACTTTTTAATCTCTATATGCTCAAAGCTGGATTATATTCTTTGGGCAGGGGTGGGGGACTGGGTGGACAGCAAAACAAATAAAACAAGCAATGTAGTCCATATATACTTAAGTTTGAAACTGTTAATCCAGAAAATCCCAGACTGCAATAGTCTGGCTTCAAGTGTGGAGAATGGGATGGAGGATTTGAAACTGGATAAGAGGCTATTACAAAAGACCGGGTGATGGATGACAGTGGTCTAAAGTAAGGAGTGGCAGTGGAATGCAGAGATAGAAATAGATGTGAATTACTTTAAAAGTAGAAGTAATAAAGTGTATATGTCATTGTACTTCAAGAATGGAGGGGGAGAGGTAAATGAAGGAGAAATTAGTAGACAAAAATGATATGCTAGTTTTAGGCATGGGCTCTTAGATACAGGGGCTGTCTGTCATTCACTAAAATAGGAGCATAGGGAAAGGTCCAGGTTTGCCAAGAAGAGGTATGAAGTTCACTTATGGGCACATCAAAGATAAGAAGTCTGCAGGATATCCAAGTGGAGGTGGTCCAGTAAGTGTTTAGCCTGATGAGATGGAGGGGGGGGAGGGAGGGGGGAGAGAGAGAGAGAGAAAAGAAAGAAAGAAAGAAAGAAAGAAAGAAAGAAAGAAAGAAAGAAAGAAAGAAAGA
>NW_020837985.1:11289783-11350732 GCF_003676395.1 Aethalodelphis obliquidens | reverse complement strand
AGAAAGAAAGAAAGAAAGAAAGAAAGAAAGAAAGAAAGAAAGAAAGAGAAAGAAAAGAAAGAAAGAAAGAAAGAGAGAGAAAGGGAGGGAGGGAGGGAGGGAGGGAGGGAAAGGAAGATGTGACACATCTGGTGTCAGAAAGCTAGTAAATGGCAGAGCTAGTAGGCATAACAAAGAGGGGCTGACTTCTAAACCTGACTGCTTTCCCCTCTGTAAATGTCTCAGTATCAATGTATATACTGTGCCCTCTGTTTCATGTAATTGTGTGTCAATTACTTGTTTTGATAAAAGTTCACAGTTTGGGCCATTTAATGAATTTTACTCCACTGCGGGGGTGGGGGGTGGAGGTGAGGTGGGTGGAATCCTACAAGAGAGGGGTTAAGCTTTGTTTAAATTTCCTGTGTCCAACAGTACAGCTGTGCAATTTTCAGGTGATCCAACTGGGAGGTCTTCATGGGGCCCAGAGCCAAAATAAGCCGTCCAATAACACTTAACACATCTAAGCCAGTAACATATCGCTAAGCACTAAAGTTGTTTTACCTTTTGGCTCAGCAACACACTTAGGAGACCGATCCTCCATCACCTCTCAAAAATAAGCAGTGATGCAACAAAAGATTTACACAGAACAATATTCATCACGGACTTTAATTTCTAAATGCACTGCATTGTGACCAAAGCACATATAATGGTAGCATTTCTACTCTTTTAAATGTAATGAGGTTTTGGGGGACCTATAGATAACCAAATTTTCATTTGACTCAATAAAATAGTAATAGTAATAACAATAACACCCCCTCCAAAAAAAACGTGAGTAAATTCTGTCACAAGCCCCTTAATATATGCATTGCTGTTTCTGAAGTCCACTTAACTTTAAGTTCAAGGGCTGCTTTCTGGCTCAATAATCAAGCATTTTAAAAGAGAAGAAGGGAAAAGTCACAGCATAAGATTTGAAATTCCTTCACAGCGTTTTTTGAAAGCTATCATATTCACAAATACCAACTTAACTTTCTAATTCTCATGACATAGGGGCGTGTATCACAAGACCTCAAGGGTCCAGAGAAGACCTCTCAGAAAAGAACGAAAGTAGCCTCGAAGAGGCTCATCTCTACTTAACAGCTGCACTTTCCTCCCGCTCCCACTGTAAGACACGGGTTGTCAAGGTGGCAGAGGGCTGGCCTGGAAGGGGACTTGCGCTCAGTGAAGCAACGGACTGCGGGACAAGACATTTTCCTAAGGCTCCGTGTTCCAGAGTGGCCTTTCTGCTTCCCCAGAGGGTCCAAGATGTAATGGATTCCAGGAGGGACACTGACCATGACTTGTCATAAACACATGTGTCTTTAAGTGATGATTTTTATTATCAGGCTTCCTCGACACCAACAAGTTTCAAAATCCCGCCTAGACAGCATTGTGGATTTCGGTAATGGCACGTAAGGACTAACAAACAAGTACATTATCATTTTATTTCTACAGGTAAAGTATCAACTGGACACCAAAAATAAAAAGGATTTTCACATGAATCCTCTTGAAAAAACATTATTTGCCTCCAAAAATTAATTAGGAGTCACGGAAAAGGCCACTTTTAACATACCGATATGACTGTCAAATATTTACCATTCTAGGAAAATTTTGATAGCCATGATGATTTCTATGGAATAGGCTTCCTTCCGCCCAGTAGTAAATTCGTGGGTTTTTAATTGTCTGCAATCCACTACAGGGGAAAAATGCAAGCCAACTTTAAAAAGAAAGCTTCTCGAGCTTTAATTCAAACTCCAGAGGAAACATGTTTTATAAATACCTCGCTCTTCTCTCTCAAAGACTCTTAACCGAAGAACTTCCGTGAGACAGCAAATATATCAAATTTAAAATATGCACATAATAGGAAAATATTTAATGTAAGAACCCATATTGCCTAATATAAAGTTACTGAAAATAATATGTAAGCATTAGAATGCTGAGAGATTAGACAACAATTACCAAATTATGAAAATTAATACATCTAATTTAAACCGGTAGAATCTAACTCAGTACACTAAATCTTAAAAATCATAATCATAGTGCACAGGTATCTCCTAAGTTAACAATCTCGGGCACTTTTTTTCCCCCAAAATGGGAATCTTTTTTTTTTTATACTAATTATAAAAGTGACACCAAGTTATTATTAAAACATTAAAGTACAGAAACATGTAAAGCAGAAAAGAGCACATGATCCTTACCCTCCAGAAAATAACTGCTAGTAAGATTCAAGTTAGTTTTTCTTAAAATAAATGTTCAACTAGGGTTTTATCTGTCCTACATGTTGCTTTTCTTTCTTTTATTTAACAGTATAATAAAGACAATCTTACCATAGCAGTAGAGCATGTATGCATAATGATATATACAGATATAATTCAATTTCCTATGACAACTGACTTTTTAAAATGGTGCATAAGCCTTCTTTTACCCTAGCATGACTTTACATGTGGCATTCCATTTCCTGAAATAGTTTCCAATAATTAAACACCTGGAGAAACCCACCTCATACTCCAAAGCAGCTCAAAGGTCACTTCCTGTTCTAACTTCACAGCCCCCCCTTGGCCCACCCTACCTTATATAAGTAAAGTGATGAGGGATCAGCCTCCATTCACTGCTCCCTTATCACTTTATTTATAAATCCTCAATAAAAACCTGCACATCTTATTGAAATTAACCTGCTTAGCCAAGTACAATGGCTGGTAGTTTCTCAAATGCCCTCTGCCCTGTATCCCCCTGTCGTGGCCATCCCTCCATCTCACCCTGTCTTACTTCTGACCCCTACCCAGCCAGCTCCTTCAGAGCCTTAGGGAAGACTTCTCTGACACTGTCAGCATGATCCTCTGTCTTTCTAGAGCACCCCAACATTGAACGCCTCACACTGTATTATACTAAATTAAGTTATTCATCTGTATTCCCCACAAAACGGAGAGCTTCTTGTGACAAAAGGACATGTCTTAATCAGTTTTGTTTTCCAGGCACAATTCCTGGCTCAGAGAAGACCCTCAATAAATGTTAGTATATGAATGGATAGATGGGATCAATGATGAAGGAAACAGTGAATTAAAAAAAAAAATCAATGTAAAATCTAAAACACAAGGCATTTAAGGTCCTCACAGACAGGGTGCCTTGTTCCAGTGTTGGTTTGGCGCTTAGATTAACTCTGTTACATCGAGTCACTGCCCAGAACCAAGGGTTAGGGTTTACCCACGGGGAAACTTTGGAGGACAATTTCTATAGCTTAAAGTCTTTAAAAAAAAAAATCATGAAACAGTGTTTATTTGCGTTTCACACTTTGCAAGCTCGCACATATGCTCAAGAGAGCAAATATATTTTGGGTTTGAATACTTAAAAGACTCATGTTCGGTGTTTTACCATTGAAAGAGTGCTGAAATGGTTCATTGAGAGAAATTACTCAATTAATGGAAATCATTTTATTAGTTGGAGTTTCACAAACAGTGCTTCTTTCTTGCCCCAGAAGCTGAAAGTGTACAATAGCCTCAATTCCACACCAAGCTGTCTCTGCCCATTGCTATTCCAGAGGGGCAAGTACTGCCAGCTTCCTCCATCTCAGACTATTAACGGACACCAGCATGAAAGCTTTTTCTTAGAACTGATGCAAGTCCTGTATGAGCCTTTCCACAAGGCTGGCTTGAAACTCAAATGCTCAATTTGCTAAGGAGAAATATCCTTTTCAGCATTCTGAAAGCAGATTTCTAAGCAGCCTACTTCAGACATTATGAGGACTTGACATGGACTCTGCTCTCTGTGAGACACAGAAATTATAATTCGTCTTCCCCTACTCTCATCAAAGCTGACACTGAAAAACAACATTTGAGGTTTTATTTCACATACTTAACTCATACACAACAGAGTATTAACTTCAGATTAATTATCTACCAGACTATGAACTCTTTAAAGCTGGGGATGGTGTCTGTGCATCTTTCTACCTACAGCATACTGAGCATATCAAGCCTGGTGAATCAATTTATAAAAGTTTCCATAATCCATGCTGTGTTTAGTAATGAGTGTGTCTATAAAATGCTCATAACAGTTTTCTGTTTACTAAAATGTATTATATATCTTCAGTTTTGTAAGTATGGCTGAGTAAGTTCCTAACAGGCTGACTGTCTCTAGGTAAACAACTATAAATTCTCAAACGCTGAACAAAATACAAAAAGCAAACATCTAAAGCCTCTGCAGAATGCTCAAAAACAAGGAGGTTCTACAAGGGAGTCAAGACTTGGAAGAAGGGAATGGCTGGGTGAATTCACTGATTGCAGAGCTTTTAGCTGCGTAGCAGAGTTTGAGGCAACCATAGTGCTGAAATGTGTGGGAGGACTACTAGAAATGAGAGTTAGACTTGAGGAGCCCCAAATTTTGTGTATAAAATCTGTCAGTCATGTATGCCAAAAATAAACGCAAAAGTCAAACTGAGAAGTAAACTGAGTTCTGCACTCCTATCCGACAGAGTCTGCATCTGAATCCAAAAATATCAACACCCCTCAAAGAAACATAACAGAATCCAATTTCCACAGTATAACACAATGTCCAGTATACAATCCAAAATTACTCAACATATAAAAAATAGGAAATATATGACATTATCAAGATAAAAGAGTATCAATTCACATCAAATCTAAGATGACTAAGATTTTAGAATTAGAGACTTTAAAGCACCTATTTTAACTGTGCTCAATTACACAAGATAATATAACACCTGCAATAAATGGAAAATCCCGGCAAAGAAAAAAACATGTTTCCAAATACATATATTTATATATGAATCACATATAAACTCTGAAACAGATAAGTATAATACCTGATACAAAAATTTTATCTGATAGGCTTTACCAAAAAAATAAAGATAACATAGGAAAGAGTCAATGAGTTTAAGATACAGCAGCAGAAATGATCCAAACTGAAGAAGAGGGGGAAAAAACTAATAACAAAAGTGAACAGAGTCACAGGAATCTTTTCGAGAATATCAACAGGTTGAAAGTACCTGTAATTAGAGTCTCAAAGGGCGGGGAGTGAAAGGATCAGAAAAAGTATTTAAAGAAGCAATACCTGAAATATTATGATGAAATGGACAAATCCTTTGAAATACACAAAACAATTTTCACAAAAGATGAAATAGAAAATCTGATTAGTGCCTTGTCAATTAAAGACACTGAAGAACTTATATTTGATTCATATAAATATATGTATTTGAAAAGAGTTTTTCACCACCAAACTCCAGGCCCCAGACAGCTTCACTAGTGAATTCTATCTAATAATAAAGAAAACAACAGCACCAAACTGACATGCATTCTTTTTTTTTGGGGGGGGGAGGGAAAGAACACTTCTGTGTGTGTGTGTGTGTGTGTGTGTGTGTGTGTGTGTGTGTGTGTGTATAAATTATAGGCCACTATCACTCATGAATACAGATGCATTTGAATCCAACAATGTATAAAAAGGTTTAACCCAAGAATGCAAAACTGGTTTAATTTAGCCAAATCAATCAATAAAATTCACTATATTAACAGTATAAAGGAGAAACATCCTGTGTTCATTTCAATAGATGCAGAAAAGGTATTCAACAAAGTTCATCACCCAGTCAGGATCAAATCTCTCAGCAAAACTAAAATAGAAGAAAACTTCCTCTACCAGATACAGGTCACCTACAAAAAAAAACCTCACAGCTTTACCATGCTTAATGGTAAAATACTGAATGTTTTCCACATTGCCTGAGAACAAGAGAAAACTGCCTAACGTCACCACTTGTATTCAAGCATTATACTAGAGATCCTAGCCAATACAATAATAAGATAATAAAAAGCATAAAAATTGGGAAGAAAGAAGTAAACTGTTTATGCAGATGATACGATTATGTACATAGCATATTCTAAGGAATCTATAAAACAACTTGCTAGAACAAGTGAATTTATTAGCAAGGTAGCAGAATACAAGGTTTATACTAGAGGCAAAAGGTTAGAGTAGAGGCAAAAAAACTGGAAAATAAGATTTCAAAATACTTTACAAGAGTGTTCAAAAAACATGAAACACTTAGGAATAAGTTCAACAAAAGACAAGACCTCTACCCTAAAAAGTACAAAACACTACTGACAGAAATTAAAAATCTAAATGGAAAGATATACCATGTTCAAGGAAGGGAAGACTTAATATTGTTAAGATGTCAGAACTCCCTAAACTGATCAACAGATTCAATGCAACTGCAATCATAATCCCAGCAGAATGTTTTGTGAAAATAAAACAATAAATTTATATAGAATTGCAAAGGATCTATATGCGAGCAATCCTGAAAAAGGACAAAGTTGAAGGGACTACATTACCTAACTTCACGTCTTACTATAAAAAGCAACAGTAATGAAGATGGTAAGGTACTGGCATAATGATCCATAAATAGATCAATGAAGCAAAACAGAAAATACAGAAATAGACCCTCACTTAACACAGTCATCCAGTTTCCAACAAAGATGCCAACACAATCCGTGGGAGGAAAATATCTTTCAGCAAATGGTACTGAAAAAACTGGATATCCATAGGAAGAAAAAATGAATTTTGACTGTCTTTCTCACACCATACACAAAAACTAATTTGAGATGTATCACAGACGTAAAATTAAAAGCTATAATGGTAAAGCTTTTAGGGGAAACACAGGAGACTATAACTTATAAAGGACTCTAACATTTCCTTGAGGTTGGCAAAGATTTCTTAGTTGACAGAAGGTAAAATCATAAAAGAAAAACTTGATACATTAGACGTCATCAAAATTTAAAACTTCTGCTTATCAAAAAACTCTGTTAAGAAAATAATAGGCAAGCCACAGACTGAGTCAAATATTCACAAAACGTATATCCAACAAAAGATCTGTAGCCAGGATATATTAAAAAAAAAGCTCCTACAACTCAATGATAAGAAGACATACAGCCCACTCAGGGAGCAGCAAAAGATCTAAAAAGAGACTTCAAAATTGAAGATATATAAATGGTCAATAAGTGCATGAAAAAGTACACAAAATCATTAATCAACAGGGAAATGCAAATTAACACCACAAGAAAACACCAATACCCTGTCAGAATGGCTACAATTAAAGAGACTGACAACATCAAATATGGATTTAGATATATGGAGCAACCACAACTTTGCATGCACTGTTCTAGAAATGTCACAAATACAACCACTGTGGGAAAAAAATTATGGCAATTCATTATAAAACTAAATACACAGCAATTTGAACCCTAAATATTTACTAAAAATAAATGAAAACGTATGGTAACAAAATGTACGAAAAGGTTCCCAGAAATTTAATTATAATAACCCCAAACTGAAAACTGCCCAGGCAAATGGATAAATACATTGTGGTATTTTCAGGTACTGGATTATTGTTCTGCAATCAAAAGAAATTAACTACTAATATATACAACAGTATGCATAAATCATGTACATGGACACTCAGAGGAAAGAAAAAAGAAAAGCAGAGTAAAAAGATGATCAATTTAGGCCAAATGTGAGATGATCAAGATTTTAGAATTAGACTTTAAAGCACCTATTGTAACTGTGCCAAATGTCATAAAATAACACTTGCAGTGAATAAAAATCAAACTTTTTTCTAGAATAATTAGGGAATATTTTAAGCATTTATGTGCCAAACCCTATGGCCAAGCATTTAACATGGATAATCTTATTTCTTATCAATCCAACCTTATCTTACAAACAAAGAAACTACAGCAGGAAGAAGTTGAACAGGCTGTCCAAAGTCCAAAATGTAACTCAGAAGAATAAATTTTAGGGTTCCGCAACTCACGCCAAACAGGAGGGACAGAATCACCAAATAAGGTTTCACCTGATTGTAAAAGTATGTGTGTTGGGGCGTCGTGCTAAGGGAGAACACCTCAAGAACACACCAAACAGAACGTAAACAGAGCGTGCGCTCCCCTGTGATAAGCTCTGACACACCTGCAGTGCAGGCTCACGGTCTTACCTTAGGGAACTGTTTTACAGGAATCAACACTTTCTGTCCCAGCTTCATGTTCTTATTAATCACCACATCAATGTACTTTTCTTCGTCCTTGCCTTCTCCTTTGTGAAACTTTTCTATTTCTGTGGAAGAAAAACAGACAACTGTGAAGTGTCTGACTTAGAACTCCACAGGCTGGGGGTTCTCCTTAGCTCTACGGTGGCAAGAAACCCAGTACAGAATATGGACTTCAGATGGCTACAGTTTTTTCAAGTAATGACATATGTCCCATTGTCTGGATGATTCTCCACCAGTACAGCGGGAAAACGCACACACCAGGGCACTACAACCTGAAATCTCAATCGCCCAAGCTAATGGAAGGGAACAAACACAAACATAAAAATAGATTCTTTGGGGCCTTTTGGAATCCTAGGAAAAGGCCGATCAAATGGCAAAGAAAAGCCAGAGACTATTCTCAGCTCACCGTTACCAAGCACCAACATCCCTATTTATCAAACCCCGCCTGGCTCTCCAAGGCGTTTCCCATCAAGAATGGGTTCTCCAAGATGGCCTTAAAAGCCCTGGACAACCTTCTGTCAGTCGACCTCCCCAACCAAATCCTCCCTCCTCACAAGTGACAAGCCCAATTACAAGCTCATGGCTTTGTTAATGCTCTTGTCTCTTCTTGTGATGTTATTCTGATGATTTTAATGTCACATATCTCCTTCGAGATTCAACCACATTAAATACTACCTTTTATGTGTTACGGTCCCTTTCCTCAACTGGGCAGCAGCAGCAGCAGTGGGAAACTCAGTCCCTCCCACCACGATACTCACAAAGCACTTCATGCACAATGCTACTACCATTTCTAGCTTAGCTCTGCAGCTTCCGACCAAAGCTTCTAAAAATAAAGATAATTACTAAGTCTCCAAATGAGCTGATCATTTTGTTTCCTTTCTTGTATTATCCTAAGTTTTGATCCTGTAACACTGATCATTCTATATAGAATCTGCATGGGAACAATATACACTGAAACAGAAGTATGTGAAATGTAAACGTTTACATAGATAATTCTTGTTATTGTTGCTGGAAAAAATTCTTCCAGGGTACTTTTAATTTTGACATCTTTCTATAAAAATAAAATATACATATGGTGAAAAGTTAAAACAGTATCATAGAATATAAAAGTAAAAGAAAGTTTCTCCTATACCCATACTCCAGAGGTAATAATAAAGAATGTTATATACTCTTTCAGAAATTTTCCATGGATAAATCAGCACACAGGCATGCACATATACAATCTGTTTGAAAATTGTAGAACTAATGGTGGATATGAGCTAAATTAGCTTTGTTTTCCTCAGTAAAAAGCAATAAGTCACATGTCACCTGCTCCACTGACTTCAGCTTTAATCAGTAGAAGAAAACAAATTCCACATTTTATTTTTATTTATCCATTTATGCTATAATTGGGAGTACCTTTAGCGAGTTAGAAGATTTAACAAAATTAGGTACACTGAAACTTACCAGAAAAAAGGATTTTTAATGTTATGTATACATTTGTCAAAATATCTAACTACCTATCTTTTTAAATAACAAAGCATTTTTATAATTTTGAGAACTTAGATGCATAATTTAATATTTAATTCCCTAATCAGCACTCAAAATGTTATTCCTTGCACCAGTGACGTTTAACATTTGAAGTAACATGGAAAGTCATAAAGGTAAGATTAAAAAATTAGAAAAAATTATATATTTTACCATATATTAAAGTTTGAGATATGTCTATGATTTTAAAGAGGAAAGTAAAATTTAAAAGAAAAAATATATAGAATACCTCATTTCCTCTCCAGTCAACTTTGCAAATCTTATATTGCTAAAATACCTAGTTGTTACATTAAGTAAGCTTTGAAATATGATGAAATATAATATTTCACTGTTTAAGATTTATTTAAGAAAAAAGTTTAAAGCCCGATGTCATGTTAAAGCATGTAGGTCTGCATGTACTGGACCTAACACACCACATAGCAATGGAAAGAGCCCCATTCCTGTCACTGGCATCAAACAGATCTGGTTTTCAGCACAGCTCAGGCCCCTGTGACCTCCTGTGGTAACATTCAAAACTGCTCAAAACTTCTGTTTTTTTAGGCGTTGTTCAATCAACAATTTTGCATTTTCTGCTTGATTGAAGATTATAAGTAGGTTGATGTTTTTATGAAGTCCAATAAAGTAATATGCAAAGTAACAGAAGTGTACAAGATGATTTAATGAAATCTTGAAACTGTCCCTAACTGGGAGTTTCATATTCTAAAACTCAGGCTACTACCCCTCCGGTCTTCCTTAGGGAAGGGAAGGCACTGGACACCTACCAAGGTGGATTTAACCTTTTAGTAAATTGGAGCATATGAAGGTCAACCATAGAAAATCCAGCCAGATGTTCAAGGTGGAACACATAGGGGATCTGACTTTCACTAATCCCTAGATTACATTTGTTACATACAGTTTAATGTACCAATGCCATCTCCCAGTGCAGAAATAATAAGCAAATGTGTGATTAGGTTTTAGATGATGGAAGGGATTAAAATGCTATGCTTTCAAACCATGGACACCAAATTTCTGTCAACCTGGAAATCTAGTGTCAGTTATGTCTTTTTTGGCTTTTGTTTTTCCATTTCTTTTTGTTTTTGTCTTGGTCCCGTACGGAGCCTCCCTAAGCAATGGCCACTTACATTTTAGCCTACCAAATATACTAAAATCCACTAATCCTCTAAAACACAGCAAAATAATCTTTGAATTTAAATAAGTTAAATTTCCAATGTAAGAAAAACTAGTGAATTTTCATTAAAACTGCTTAAGGGCTTCCCTGGTGGCACAGTGGTTGAGAGTTCGTCTGCTGATGCAGGGGACGCGGGTTTGTGCCCCGGTCCGGGAAGATCTCGCTGGGCCCGTGAGCCATGGCTGCTGAGCCTGCGCGTCTGGAGCCTGTGCTCCACAATGGGAGAGGCCACGACAGTGAGAGGCCCGCGTACCGCAAAAAAAAAACAAAACTGCTTAAATTCTCTCACAGAATCAAACACATCTAAATTGACATTTTCCTTTGTCCCAGCAACTCCATTTCTACAAATTTACCCTACAAATATACTTGGATAGATTATAAAATATTACATACAAAGTTATCCATTTAAAGCACTGTCTTTAATAGCAAAACACTGGAAATCATCTAAATGTCTATAATTAAGAACCTGGTTACTAAGCTAGGGCACCGCCATACAACGAAATCACATACAGCTACTTTACAACGTCAGGAAACTCTTTATGTTCTGATAAGAAAAGGTCTCCACCAAATAACTGTTTAGTACACGTACACACACACACAGTGTAAAACGGTGTAAGAATATATGTTCATATTCATTTGTATATGCACAGAAAATAGCTCACTTCTTCTGTATAAGAAACGAGTAACAGTGATTAACTGTCAAGGGGGAAATGCAGTGGATAAGAAACAGGAATAGGTCTTTCGTGGTATCTCTCTTTTACATTGTTTTAAAATTTTGAATTATGTGAATATTTTACCCTTCAAATTTTAAATCTTTAAACACTTTGGCAGAATTTTTTTTTAATATTGGAACAGAATAAAATAAGAATGTATACAGAGATTGCCATGTTTATATTTTGCGTCTTGGCTGAAAATCCAGAGCTTGACTCTCTCTTGATCATTCATTTAAGCTCTTCATTAAAATATTCTTCCACTGAAACTGTGATGAGGAATTTACCTGGACTGCCTATCCCACTTGAAGCAACAGACGTGTTTCTGGAAACTACATGCACAATATTTTATCTTGAGAATCCAATAATACTTCCAATGCAATGGGGTTCACATAGTGAGGGAGAGAGAAACAGGTATCTATCCAAAAAACACTGACTGAGGTCTGATACATTGGAGAAACTGTACTGGGTGCTGGGAAGAAAATACACAGAATCTGTGGCATGTAAACAAACGAATTTAATATAATGTACACAGTGTTGCAGAAAACGGACTAACAGCTTTGGAACTTGGAAAATTATTCAAAAAGGTAGCAAATGCGTGCTAAGTTCTTAAAGGATGAGGAACAGAGTTTGCCAGGCAAAGAGCCGATGAGTTCTTCAGTGAAGTAAAGTAACCCTGGGTAACACCAGTTCACATTCCCTCATCTGACCAGTTAGACAGTGCAGTTGATACATGGAGTTTTACTCCCCCCGCCCTTTTCCTCCTTTAACAGTACAAAATAGAATAAATCACACAAGTAATCATGACGAGCTCCTGCCACTGTAGAGCCAGTCAGTGAACAAGCTGAGACATGGACTCCATTTCCTCACCCCACATCCTGGGTTCCTGCAGAAAGAACCAGGGTGAGAAGAGGGGGTGGTTCTCTGCGCCCAACACAGAGGAGAAATGAGGACAAAAGCATGAATAGGCAGGCCAGGTTCTTAAGGTCAACACTGATATACTAAGGGTCCTGTAACAACAGGGAGATACTGAGAGCTGTCAGCTAAGGAGTGAGGTGATGGGCACCAGCCTCAAGGAAAGGGGGGCCTGAGCAGAAATGGAATGGATGGAGTGTGGAGAGAGAGCGCAGATGACATCACAGCTGGATGATAAGACAATCTGTCCCATGAACAGCGCATGAGGGATGGAACTAGAGGGTTTATTTCTATTTGGACAGAAAGCCATCAGAGAGGCAAACCCTTCGTATTCAGAGGAGGCATCAAGCCCACAGGACACCCGGGCTGGAGCAAACACACAGGCGTGCCTGCACACCTCTCCCCTCCCTTGCCCTCTACCCCTAACCTAATGCCCAGCTTTAGGCACGGCTTCTAAAGCACCAGCTCACCGAGGTTCAGGCCTCTGCACTTGTTCCCCAAGACTGGAACACTTCTGGGGACTTTTCCTGGAATAACAGCCTTCTCTTTGGTGCCTCTGCCTAGATTCCACTTCCTAGAAAGACAGTCTTTGAACTCCCAGACTAGTTACCCAAAACAACGCAGTATTCCAGCATGATACTCACCACAGGTGTTAACTTCCTACTAAATGTCTGTCTTCTCCAACAGGCTGCCAGTCCCCTCCCCACACTTAACTCCTTTCGTGGTCCTAACAAAGCTGGGAGGCAGGAAGGGGCAAGGAAAGGGAACGAGAGACTGCACGGAGAGGGCAGCCTGGCAGGGGTTGCAACTTCCCCAGAGGAAGCAGCCAGCCTGTGCTAACCTAACAGGGGCGAAGCCAAAGAGAACACACTCTGGGATCTCACTTCCTCCTGCAGACCTGCTGCTGGTGGCTCCACGGGGGAGGGGCAACCCAAGCAGAAGCCAGAGGGTGACAGTGTCTGCTGATGCAGCCCTCAGGCACCACATCAGCCCCGGGCACAGAGCGGAGGAGGGCGGAAGAGGAACTGGTGAGGCCAAAAACAGCAATCCAGCCCCACATCTTTGGTAACTGAAGGAAGCTTTAAACAGTGTCTGATGCCTCCGGTACATACAAAAGTTTCCTTTGGGGCTTACACCACATATAATATTACACAGCAAAATACTGAAAAGTAACGAAAATCATTTTAGAGATCACTTATTACGACAGTACTAAGTAAATAATAATTATCATGACTTTGTTGACAATGATTCACCAGGTTAAGGGCTGCATGTTTGACTTAAGGTCTCTCTTTATTCTAATGAACTTATGATCTATCACCTTCATTCTACAGAATAAGACCCTGAGGATTCAAATGGGTTCGAAGCTTGCCAAAGATTGGACAGTTCGTAAGTACCAAGGCAGGATTCACGCTAAGATTCAGCTAATGTTAAAGCCTGTTTCATTAGCTGTTTAAAAGCTATGTAATAAAAATTCATGAAAGGTTCAGATAAGTATAAATAATGCAAATCAGCCTGCACAATTAACTACTAGGGCAGACAGTAATATGGTCAAAAGCTGCCCCCCGCCCTTTCCCAAGGACCTTAACTATGTGTGAACTTACCAAAGGACAGGGGTTAGCCTGGATCTATAATGAAACAAGAAGTCCACATAAGCAGAATGATAATACCTACATGCTCCACATTCAGACAGCTATTTCAAAATAATACAAGAGCCTAGTTGGAGGATTTAAAATGATCTTAAAATATATATAGTGTTCACAGCCATTGTAAATTCTTTTTGACAGATTACTAAAATGTTATTATGCCTTCTGGTCAGAAACGATATTCCTTAACCTCCAACATGACAAATGTTTTCACAACGCAATTATTTTATTTAAGCAAACCAAACCTAACAGAACACCTATTAGATTCAAACCAGAGTTGAGTACACTAAAACGTGCCCAGACTAGACTGATTCATACAGCTCATGATCTTGCAAATAATCTTCCATAAACAGAAATAAACGGCACAGCAGAATAGAGATGCATATCACTATCTGGTAAGAATAAGCTCATCATAAATACACAAAAATATACCATCCGGGGAGCAAAAAACAGTCAATACTTTAAATATTAAAATGCTTGGAAGTAAACCTCTTTTTATGAAGACAAGACAGTGTTAATAGTTGTATGCAAAGTCTCCTTAAATACATACACAAGGCATAAGATTAAAACATACACACAAGGAAATGACAGTCAAATTCCTCCAGGGAGGAAAAGGAAGATTGATAAGGAGGGAGGGAGAGAGGAAGGAACTACAGCTGACCCTAGAACAAGGAGGGGTCGAGGGCGCTGATCCTCCCCACAGTCCAAACTCCGTATGTAACTTATAGTTGGCCCTCCGTATCCACAGTTCCTCTGTATCCACGGTTCCGCACCTGCGGAGAAAACCATTATTTTCTATTCTTAAAAAATCTGTGTAAAAGCGGACCTGCACAGTCCAAACCCACGTTGTTCAATAGTCAACTGTAATTCTACCCATCATGGATAATTAACAAGAATATAACAATAATACTGGCAGCTGGAATTTATTTACTGACTATTGTCCAGGTATTTAATCCTTGTAACCATGCAGCAGAGTAGATGTAATCTTCATTTTACAGAAAGGGAACAGCTGCTTACAGAATCCAGTGATTTAGCTAAGATCCCAGAGCAGGCCCGCATCTAGGATTCCAACCCCAGTGTATCTGATTCCTAAAGCCATGCTCCCCTCCCGTTTCTTAGCATCACTGTAGTAAAGGGATCTTGATTTTGAGTGAGAAAAAATTCTTTGGATTATTACTTAGTTTTGGGGGAAACTAACCAAGTTATTACAAGTATCAAAAGAAATGATGTTTATCAAAGTGCTTTGAAAACTATAACACATAATGCAAATACAGGTTATTCTTGTTTACTCAATACAAAGCCTAAATTGTGATGACTGATTTACATGTATCTCACTGCAGAACGGATTTCAAGAAGAATTTGTGAAAGCAATATGATTCTACAAATTCAAATCAAGGTTAACTAAAAAAACTCTGAGCACTACTCAGAATTATTATAACAAATTTTATCAAATTATTTTTAAGAGAAAAAACATGCTTCCAGTGTACTGGCCCCTTTTCATCCCCTTAAATATATGCAGTCATTCACCAAAAAAAAGCCATCATGGCAGAAAAAAATATACAAAGATAAGACATGTCGATCATTCAATGCCCCAGTGAAATGTAAATTTATCATCTAAACAAGGGGAAAGACTCAAAGACCTTCAGAAATGAGGAGGTCACTGGATTTTGGTACTAAAGTCTTAACAATTTTCAAAATAAACTTCTGATTGCAAAGGTTTTTGTGTGTGTGTGTGTGTGTGTGTTTTTTAAGAGAGTTTGAGCCTTATTAGTAATGGCAATGGGAAAGCTTAAGGATTTTTTTTTTAATTAATTTATTTTTTGTTGTGCTGGGTCTTCATTTCTGTGCAAGGGCTTTCTCTAGTTGCGGCAAGCGGGGGCCACTCTTCATCGCGGTGCGCGGGCCCCTCCCTATCGCGGCCTCTCTTGTTGCGGAGCACAGGCTCTGGACGCGCAGGCTCAGTAGTTGTGGCTCACGGGCCCAGTTGCTCCGCGGCATGTGGGATCCTCCCAGACCAGGGCTCGAACCCGTGTCCCCTGCATTAGCAGGCAGATTCTCAGCCACTGCACCACCAGGGAAGCCCGCAAAGGGTTTTTATAATTTTAAAACCATAAACACCAAGGAATGTAAATCAGAGGTGAGATGTTCCTTAAAATTGGTAGAAGGAATCGAACAAGTTGAACAATTACAGTATTCTAGACACTACCCTGGTTGCACACACGAAGGCCACAGAACTTCTCAGAGCGCTGGGACAGGAATTACCACCCCCTTTTCTCCTGTACACCTAGTAAGTGGCAGAGCTAAAGTCTGACTGCAGGATTCTCTGACTCTCAAAAGGTTTGCTTCTCCCTCAAAATACTCACAACTGGCTTCTGTGAAATAAAATTCATATTTTATGGCAAGAAAAGAAAACTTGAAACATAAAAAGGTTTCTCTGCCCTTTGGCCTCCTGTCTCCCCTCTACTGTGCATTGTGGAACTGCATTAGGCATCAACCAAACCTCCCCACTGGCAGAAATACCTGCTCAACCATGAGGAGCAACGTTCTAGAATCCACAGGACAACTCCTTAAAAGATACCCTTCCTTCTGAATCTTGTAAGGGGTCACGCTGACCCATGGCCCACTACCTGCTTTGTAAGCTCACATCTGGATTGTGTAAACTGTCAATAATACATCATTTAGAATACTGCCCTCTGTCTCAAACGCGTATGTAACTGCGCTTTGGTTTATATACGTGACCTCTGGAGCCTGAACCGGCAGAACAGTTCCCAGAACTTTCTGAGAGGTTGTTCCTGGGTTATAACCCTCAATTTGGCTCAAATAAAATTTCAGATTGACTGATTAATTTCTGTCGACACTTCAAAACAAAACAAAACCTCCTGAGCCAACAGGTAACATAACAGATTCAATTCCACCTCCAATATACGAACAGAATTTTATAGGAATAGTCAGTCAACTGCATTCACTGAATACCCGCTGTTTACTGAGAAACATAACAGGAGCAACAGAGGAAGACGAAGACATAATAAAAGTACAACAGCGCAAACTAATTTCCAGGATGCTTCTAGGCACAACAAAAGATCAGGGCTCGGGGTCCCCCAGTTTTACCAGTCCTAATGGTTAACACTGGCAAATTTCTCTCTTGACTCACTTTCATCTGGTAGTAAGGAAAGTTCTGAAATAAGTATTTATTGAAACTGGTTGCAAAGAAATGTCTCAGCTTCTACTTAAATCACCCAAAAAAGGCAGAAAGATGAACCTAGACAACAGAGAAAGAAGAGGCTAGGAGTTCTTGCCAACACAAACTGACCAATTCCAAAAGATTCAGGATTACTCTTTTTTTATTTTATTTTATTTATTTTTGGCTGCATTGTGTCTTCGTTGCTGAGCATGGGTTTTCTCTAGTTGCGGCGAGCAGGGGGCTACTCTTCATTGCGGTGCACGGGCCTCTCACTGCGGTGGCTTCTCTTGTTGCGGAGCACGGGATCCAGGCCCGTGAGCTTCAGCAGTTGTGGCCCGCGGGCTCTAGAGCACAGCCGCAGGGTCAGTAGTTGTGGCGAAGGGGCTTGGTTGCTCCGCGGCACGTGCGATCTTCCCGGGCCAGGGCTCGAACCCATGTCCCCTGTGTTGGCAGGTGGATTCTTAACTACTGCACCACCAGGGAAGCCCAGGATTATTCTTAATGTATCCCAATGCATTTGTCAAATGAAGATTCGGTAAACCCACAGACTAAATGAAGACAACAATACATCAGGTTAATTGAAGTCAATAATGACTTAAGTCAGTAACTATTGGGAGGAGGAATGGGATTAACTACTAAAGACAAGAAAAGGAAAATCTACTGTTTAGTTTTACCTGCCTAAGGGTTAAACCACATTTCTCACTTTTAATTGCAAACATCATTAAGTATACTGCAAAAGACCAGCTATCTTAAACAATTATCAGGCTCCAGAGGTCACCAATTAGAGCCCTGCAAGGATTTGAATTAAAAAAAGGTTTTATGATTAGGTGAAGTAATGATCCAAGAAAGAGATTAGTTCTGTTCAGGCTGCAGTCATTATAAAACCCATTTCCTTTGTGTGAAGAGTCAATGTCTTTCTCACTTATCCCGCAGGCATTATCACACTTTGAGATAGAAATATGACTGTACTAATGATATTCTATAACAGCCATATAATACGAGCATTTTGCTCTCCTTTACTTTCATATCTAATAAGATTACCAATGAATATTTTCTATTGGTTAGATATACAATAATACAAACTCTGTGGGTGTGACAGACTGTTCAAAATAAATTCAAAGTAGGATACGATCATGCTTTGGCTCTACATTTTTAGGTCAGTTTCAGAATCATAGCCAGTCTCTATTTATGCAGCAAAGAGTTAGAATAACTGGGGGAAAATAATCCTTAAGACATGAAATCCTATTTTTTCATATAATGATTACTTACAGGTTCACCTTTATAAAAATAATTCTAAAAATAAAAAGCATGATCAAGGATTACAACCAGATCCCCAAGAACACTGACTCTGATGCTGTTTAAAAGGCATATTGACGAAATCATGAGAGATATGCTAGAATAATAAACGTCACTAAAAAAAAATGCAGCTTAATATTAGTACAAAACATACAAGAGGGCTTCCCTGGTGGCGCAGTGGTTGAGAGTCCGCCTGCCGATGCAGGGGACACGGGTTCGTGCCCCGGTCCGGGAGGATCCCACATGACGCGGAGCGGCAGGGCCCGTGAGCCATGGCCGCTGAGCCTGCGCATCCGGAGCCTGTGCTCCGCAACGGGAGAGGCCACAACTGTGAGAGCCCCGCGTACCGCAAAAAAAACCCCCATAAAAACATACAAGATGCCTAGAATACTGTATTTCCCTCACAACTCAATGCTCTTCTAAGCTACCTAAAAACTGCCGAACAAGCATAAAACACTTTTTAAAAACAAAATACAATTACAGCAGAAACATATTTTGTCACTTAGATTTAATCACCATAGAAAGTTAAAACACTGATAAACAATCCAGCTGTACACACTATTTAATAGTCACAGCCTCTGAGGACAGGATATATCTCTACACAGATACATACAAGTATTGAAAATGAGGACACCTTCCCACATCAATTTAAAGCCAGGATGTGTTAACCGTACTAGGTCATTCTCCAGTCACATTTCATATTTTCCTTCTCCTTATGAGTCAGATGCTATCTCTCCACGGTGCACATTCCCACTGGGGGTTTTCTTAAAGGGATTTGTCAAGTTACATATAGATCTCCACATTCTAGACCAAGCTGTACATTAAAATCATCTAGGGTCTTACAGAAAGATAACTACACTGAGGCCAGTAAACAGCATTCTTCTGTTTTCATTTTGTCCTTCAACCATGAAGTATCTGGTTAAGCAATCATGCACTCTAGTGGGTTCCACTTGTCAAATCTACTGACAACTGGGCCATCTATTTTAAGGCTGAAAATACAGAGAACTTTTAACTTCACAGAACTGCACTGCACGGCCTACCCAGGTAAATGAGACACAATCAAAGGATAAATACAGAGCATTACTTTGACTAAAACTAACAACTAGCATGTTAGGTTAATGTCTGACTGTCCTCTATTCTCTTTTCTTAAAACACAGAGGTGGGATAATTTTTTGATCTATTCTATGAACGAGTAACAAACTAAGATGAGAACACAGAGACTAATAACATGGACAGGAATCCAGAGAAGTGTTCCCCTAGACTTTCAAGAATCTACCAATTTTCACAGCAACAATGGTTACTGGCTCACCAAATGGTCCCCATACATAATCAGATATACAGTACATGTAAAGTATCACTATTTCATCAGGGAAGGGGGATGACAGGAGGAGGATGATTAGAGGAAAAAAAGAAGTCTAAGGAGGAAATAATGGGAAAAATTGAAAAGTACTATCTAAAAAAACCAACTGAAATAACTGAAATGCTTATCCTAAAGGATAAATGATTCAGGAGAGAATCATTAACTTATATACAATTTCTGCATGTCATACAAAAGAGAGATTAGATTTGGTCGGTAAGAAGGCCAGTGGCATAGAATTAAAACTAAAAGGCAGAGATAGAGAAAGGAGCTACCACTCATTTTAGAGATGAAGATTCTAAAAACAGCATTTTCTGAAGAGGGAACTAGCTACCCTGAAGAGATTTTAAGTTCATCTATAGAGGCCTGACCAGCACAGGCTGGACCCACTTGGCAGGAATGTTCTAGAGAGGATTCAAACGCCTGATGGCAAGCTGAACTTGAAGGTTCCTCTCGACCCTGAGATTTACACACGTCCCTGTCATCTGTCTCACTGACTAGCTCTTATACAAATAACACTGTGTTATTAATCATCACATGCCCAGTACCTGGCTCTTCATCATTAATATAATATGCATTCAAAAAATATTTGTTGAGTGAGAATGAATGATGATATTCTTCACGGAAAGGCCCAGTAAGACTTGATGAACTTTTAAGAACACCCAAGGTTCAAATTAAGCAAAACGGAAGTCATCTATCTTTCATTTCCATAAGCAAACCATCTATGCCAGTTACTAAGCTATCATCTCAGCTCCATACACACCATCGGGAAGGCTGGGCAGGGAATCTACCAGCCCCGTTTCTCCGCTGTCGGCGCTTCCCTATAGCTTCTGCATCAGGGGTGCCAGAGGAGGGAGGCAGGGGCACCATCCCTTCCGTTTTGCTCCAGGTTCCTGGCAGCATACAGAACAGGGCTTCCAAATTCTGGCATGACTGATTTCCACATTTCCCCCACATTCTCTGCACCTCCTCAGTAAGCCAGGACCCTCTCCTCAGAGGCCCGAGTCCCAGCCCTCTGAGGTCCCTTTACAAGCTCCTGAGTAGCCAGACTCAACGGGCCTTGGTCCCAGCTCCACAGAACACTTCCTCCTACGTGTCTTCTCTTTGTGTCTCCAGCCCTGATGGTGCTGGCTCCCGGCACAGCCTGTGTTACTATTTCTGTTACTTCAGTATTCCTCATTTGCTTTTTCAGTCTTCTAGCACCTCCCTAACCAATCCTCTATATTAAATCTCCTTTGTTGCAATGCCTGCTGTGATTCCTGTTCACCTGACTAGATGCTGACGGACACACCACCTTGGTAAGCTCCTGGAAGTACAGTGGAGAGTCCCTGGACTCCACAGGCTGGACGTCTCAGTACTATGTGCCAGGCACCACGCTGGGCCCCCATCAGCCACAAACCAGGCAGGCAGTGAAGTGGTGAGGAGGACACAGGGGTCGGGGGGCAGCCCCAGCCTGACCACAGGACAGTCTCTGGCAAGTCACTAGCTTCGCTGAGCCCTCCTTTCTGCGTGTGTAAAAATGGGGGGAAACCCAGGTTTGTGTGACCTATCCCCAAGTCTGGGGGGTGGACATCACTAATCTAATGGCATCAGCACCTTCTAATTTGATGCTTCTAGTTCATTATTACTTGGAAACCCAATAAACATTTTCAGACCAGTGATTTATGAATGGTAAGAAGGCCTTCCTGGGCAGCATCTCTTTCAACTGCTGAGAGCGCTTCCTCGCTTGCTTCCTGGGTCTCAGCCACATCTTGGAGAGCTGAGAACAGGAGGTAACTCAAGTACTGTGGGAGTGGTGTGCCTGTTACTCCCCACTCCCCCTGCAGCATATACCACCATGATCATCAGCGTGTGGGAAAACGGCACCTACGTAATGACATTAGCATAGACGGTCTCCATTCAGGGTAATGTAATGAATATCCTGGAGGCTGAATTATCTGAGCTACATCTCTGACTTCCCTTGTGAAAAGCACAGGAAGACAATGTAATCTGGGACTAGGCAACTGCAGGTGATGTTTACCTTGAGAAGCAGACCTATCGGCACCCTAATTTGAGACGCACAGAGTAAACTTGCACGAATATATAACCATTCAACGCATTATTCAGAGGGAAAGTGTTTATCATCTTCAAAACATTTGCTATTCCAAGAACTAATTAAGTTTACAAACTAATTAAGTCTGGTACTGTGAATACCAGAAGGCAGGAGATGTACAAATCATATTGTTAATTATGCCTCTGACAAAGAGACTGTATTACAGGTATTACATACAAATGCTACAACCAGCCAAGTCCTTTAAATTCCATGATCTCAAGCTTGGGAACAAATGAAGCCAAAACATGAGCATAAAATGAATGTAAAATTAAGCTGCTCAGAGGAGAGTTCAAAAATAGCCCGAAGTGAATGCTTAATCGAGTTATTCTCTCACCTGTTTTTGCTCATGGCACTCCCAGAGCAGCCCATTAACCCACAGCCTGCAGACAGGCACGACTGTCTAGCTCTTTGACACCTGCATCGAGAGTGTATAATTTAATGATGATATGGAAGAAGAGCTTAATTTAGTGAGACTTGAAGTAATAAAAACATGGGTTCAAATCACAGACCAGCACTTACTTACACTATGACACTGGGAAAAACTAAGCGAGTCAGCGGGCTCTCAGTCCCCTGAACTATCAATTAGGGATACTGAGACCTACGTCTGGAGTTGCGGGGACTGATGATACACCTCAAGTGCCCTGCCTCGACGCCACACACAACAAATTCTCGCCTCCTGCACACTCCAGATTTCTGTATATTAATTCAAGCGGAGGCATATATGAAGAGAAGGCTAATACAAATTTAATGAAAATTTAAATATTGATATAATTAAAGCAAAGATCATCAGAAGAAATCATAGTCACAGTCATCTAGATTCTCTTGTAGTGAGAAATCTGGTCACTCGTGGTCGTGCCGCCCCTGGGCAGGGTCTGGGCACCAACGGTCAAATCAGGAGCTCTCTGAACATGAGGTCGGAGGGCCTTAAGTCCTCTGTCCTCACTCACTCCTTGCTTAGGATTCACTTGGGTGAGTTGCTTATCCTCTCTCTGAAACTCAGTTTCATTGCCTGTCAAATGAGGACTCCCTATTACCTCACACAGTTGAGGTGGAAATAGAGACCACCGGAAAGAGCTACGCAAACATCAAGGGGACCACACAGCAAGGGCCCCGAGGTGATTCCTGTGTGGGAGGGAGGGTCCCTCTAAGTGGGATAAGTAAGCAAGCTGCAGGGCCATCGGTCCTTACAGGGAAGCTTTCCAACTGCAGTTAACAGAGGGCTGGCAGGTTAGACCTTCCCTTTGCCCTTCAGGGCTCGGCCGGCTCTCTAAACTCAGGGCTCTGTAGGAAAAGCAGATCTGCTCCCTCCGCAGAGCAGTGAGGGTGGTGTGCTGGGTAAAGGACACTTTCCCTGCTACAGCTCACAGAACCGTGCATTTGCACAAGGTGTGCAGAAAACTGTGCTTCTGGGATGACTCTGACACAGGACACTGGTCTGCCACGTGACTCCCAGGCTAGAAGCACAGCACACAGTCATTCCACATGTGCGCAGGGACCACTCAGACGGGAGTCAGACCCACCTGGACCAGCGCCGTCCTGGGGGAACCTCTGTGAGGGTGGAAACGGCTCCCGAGCACCCGAGGTGCAGCTTGTGTGGCTGGAGAACTGAATGTTCACTTCTGTTTCATTGTAATGAGTGAATGAATTAAAATTTAAATGTAAATAGCCCCAAGTGGCTAGAAGCCACCCCAGCACAGATCTAGAATACAGCTAAACCTAGACAGGAAGTGAAAAGGCCTGTGACTGCAGAAAGAGGTGCCACGAAGTTCGGACACTTCTTGGTCATTCAACAACCAGTTCCTGAGTGCGGACAACATGCCAGCCGCGCTCCCTAGCAAACACCTACCGTCCGTGGGCAGCAGCTGGACAAGCGCACACGGACTCTGGAGCCAGGCCGCCAGGCTCAGTAAGCGCTGGGCACGCTACTGTGTAACACAATGATACCGACTCTACTCTCAGGAAATACATACTCTAGGAAAGCCTACACGTGGCTACTCACAGTGTGAAGTTTGCATTTTAAGTACAAATGAAGTATTACAAAACTTAAAGGACACAGCAAACACTTCCAGGTCAGCAGATCAAGGGGAACTTCTGGACAGGCGGTCCCTCAGCTGGCCCTGAACGAACGGGCCTGGCTCCGTGCAGGGGAGCCCTATGCAGGGGGGCACACGAGCCGCCCCGTGCACACAGGGCCGTGGTGATGTCTGCAAAGCCACCGAGCAGCAGAGTGCAACAAACCCACGCGGTGCAAAGGCGGGAGCACCTGGTGATGCGGCTGAGAAGGCGGGGAGACTGCAGACAGACTCCCAGCGCTCTGCTGGGTGAGCAGCTCTCCCGTCAGGACTGGAGCCTCGGGAGGCACTGACACGGGGCAGGAGCAGGAAGGCCTTCACGGTCCAGAAGAAGAGAAGCGGCCTCGGACGGCAGCGCCCCACGGCGACTGTGTCGGAACTGGTGCTTTAGTGTCCGCAGCTGTTTGCGCTAAGGTTAAGCTACTTTCACAAACAAAGATGTCCCATAAAAGCTGCACAGGAATGAAAAAACATGATAAAGAAAACATGGGTCTTGAGACCCTCTACAGGCCCTTGTAACTACCTACATCAGAAGAGTGAAGCAAATTTTCAAACTTCAATAATTCATGCAAAAAGTGTAAGATGTGCTGGTATGAACTTCAGTGAAAAAACTCACACATTATACGTTAAACCTGAGGCCATGGGCGGAACACCAAAAAAAGTGAGAATTACTACACAATAGCACCCGCAATGCCTTCTTGTAAATACAAGGTCACTTTACTGAGACTAAAAAATAAGATATTAAAGAAAATGCTGTTATATAACATCTCTGAGAGAACAACCAAAAAATCCCTACACTACAACTTTTCTACACGACAGGAAGAAAAGGAGTGATAAGCAACATGTCTGGTAAACATGATAAGCTATAACTAACTGGTAAAACAGATACAAATCGTACTGAAGGATGGGTAAAAACGTGTGACTTCATTTTTCCTTTCCTCTAATCTACTTCTAGCTTAAATCTGTTGAATTCATGCCTATTTCCTTCAAACGCATTCAGATCTCCTAAACATTCTCTGATACCTTTTAAGTTTCTTGCTCAATTGCTACACCTGATTCTTCCAGAAATGATTTTTACAAGTCATAGAAAAAACATGTTAAAAGAAAAAAACTTTGCGTGAAACAAGAACCAACAATGCCAAGAATCATGACTGATATTATACATGGGCTTTCAAAAGCCTGAATGCCAAGGAATCACACCTTTACGTAGCCCTTTGTTCATGTTTGAGGCTAAGTCTCACCTGCCTTAGCTGCAGTGATTTTTTAGGATCAATGATATAGTAATAAAAGAGATATAGTATCATCAAGTATGAGAATATGATTTTCTATTAAAAAATCCTGAAAGTCATTGTAGCCATTAAATAATAGTCTTAATTCTATCATAGAACTAACAACGGTAAACTTTAAGTGTAACAATTCTTTTTCATTTAACTTTTAAGCAGCATAAAGGGGATAAGAACTCTAGCATGAGCTCTATTTACAACAGCCAGGACATGGAAGCAACCTAAGTGTCCACTGACAGATGAATGGATAAAGAAGAGGTGGCACATACATACAATGGAATATTACTCAGCCGTAAAAAGAAACAAAACTGAGTTATTTGTAGTGAGGTGGATGGACCAAGAGACTGTCATACAGAGTGAAGTAAGTCAGAAAGAGAAAAACAAATACCGTATGCTAACACATATATATGGACTCTAAAAAAAGAAAAAAGGTTCTGAAGAACCTAGGAGCAGGACAGGAATAAAGACGCAGACATAGAGAATGGACTTGAGGACACGGGGAGGGGGAAGGGTAAGCTGGGACGAAGTGAGAGAGTGGCATGGACTTATATATACTACCAAGTGTAAAACAGATAGCTAGTGGGAAGCAGCCGCATAGCACAGGGAGATCAGCTTCGTGCTTTGTGACCACCTAGAGGGGTGGGATAGGGTTAGGGTGGGAGGGAGACACAAGAGGGAGGAGATATGGGGATATACGTATATGTACAGCTGATTCACTTTGTTATATAGCAGAAACTAACACACCATTGTAAAGCAATTATACTCCAATAAAGATGTTAAAAAAAAGAAAAAGAAAAAGAACTCTAGCATGGGAGGAGAACAAGATAAAAGGAAACTATTTAAAAAATATTTTTTCCTTGCCACCTAATATAAAAAGTCTCTTTGATCAAATAAAATCCAGAGTAAATCTCCTCCCACCAGGCAAGGTTAAAAACTCAGGAAGAGAAAGTAAGTAAGATAAATGAGTTTAAGGCACTCTGATGTGTCTCTGGAGTAAAAATTAATACTTTTTAAAAACTAAGATGTGTAGACACTATGCCATAACAAAAAGATGACCTGCTGGCCATATCCTGTATCTAAAATTTTGTATCTTCAGAAACAGGAAATTATAATGAAAGACAAAGTTAGAGATAAGAACTGCAATTTCCTTTTTGTATAGATAAACACATACATAAATAGCCAAGAATTCAGGAATTTTAATAGCAAGAAAGTGGATCAGTAGAAAAATCAACTTAACAATAAGCGTTAAGTGGACTTGAATTATATCTCCAACACAGAAAGCTGCATGACTGTGGTCAAATTACTTAATCTCTGACAGTCTATCTTTTAATTGGCAAAATGTAGATAATAATGTCTAATATGCACACTGTGGTGTGCAACTAAAACAGAAAACAAATGTAAACAACGCCCGACAGGCAGTAGATACTTACTATTTATATTGCTATTATATTTCATTTAGGCACATCTAAGGTGATACCCCTCCCCCCCCAAAAAAAGACACTGTAAATATCGACCCTTCCCAAACACAAAGCTCTTTGCCATCTTCCAACTCTTTCTTCCAGCACAGTCAGGTGACCGCCTGCTAGAATAGGCACCAAAACTGACCTGTGGGTTGTAGGGTAAGAGAAATAGGAAAAGCAAGTCAATTCTAAGAGTAAAGCACAACGAACAGAACCACTCTGAAACACAACTACCCCAAGGTTATGATAATGAGGATTCTTTCAAATACCCTGGCCCGCCCAGCACAGAGGGAAACAGGTGCGCCGGAGCCCCCGCTGTGATGGCACTCCCAGTAGCGTGTCTTCTCCCAGCTCCAGACCCTGCACCTGGGGACAGGTTAATAATGTCTTTCTTACCTCTTCCATACCCTCTACACCTCAGAGTAAGTGCTCAATGTATTTTAGACGACTAAATGAAGAAATGATTAATACATGTGTACTTATATTCAAAACAAACAACAGCGGAAGAAAACAAGTATAATCGTTACCTACTCCCTCAAAACCATTTCCATTCACCTATGTATGGAATGCCTGTTGCATGCCAGGGGCTCTGCTGGCTGCGGAGTTCTTCCAGAAACGAGACAGAGATTCGGTGATCCCGAAACTTAAGGCAGAGCAGGGAAGGCAGGCATCAGGGAGACAATTACAGCAAAGGCGATGAAGTGTTCGGGCTGGGGGTCCACAGGCTGTGAAAGACAAGCCCAAAAGCTCAATTGAGACCGCTGCAGGGTCAGCGATGGACAGGCAAGTTAGGACTTGCTGAGAGGTTTTCAGCACAAGAATTATATGCTCAGGTCTGGATGTTAGGAGATCACTCTGGCCGCCCTAGAGAGGAGGGTCTGCCAGGGAGGAACAACTCCGTAGGGCGGATGAACCACTTAGGAAATGGCTGCTGAGACATTTCTTAATGACCAAAAGCTCTCTTTATCATCCCCCCAAAACTCCCAAAGAAAGCGTGTTTTATGTACTACGGCTTCAGTGCCGCAGAGCAATACAATATGGATAGAACACAACCAGGTTTTTTTCATCTTTGAGTTTGTGAACATCTTGAAGCCCATTCATTCCCTTCATAGAGACATGAAATATCCTTAAATGAATACATTAGCCTAAGAATGAAACCGCAAACCACAGCGCAGCATAAAGAAAAGGCACACAGTTTCACGGTGCCATGGTGAGTCTGTGGATTTACCATCACATGTAAATCATCTGACAATGACCTGATTACTAACAGAATAATAATATATTTTTGAGGAGCTGGATAGGATAGTACAAAATGAATGGCCAATTTCTACCCTCATGACCTCAGGTAAGTTAGTTATTCACTTGGTTACAACTTTACTCACTTTTAAAAATAGAGAAAATACTACCTACTTTTCATGATTATTAAAAAAAATAAGTTCAGTGTATAAAGGAATACCTACTATTTGGGGGGAAAAACAACTACTAAGCACAGTATCTGACACACAGCAGATGTTAATGACTGTTGCTTTCATATGCGTTTCCATTAAAACATCATCAGTTTCTTCCGATGGGTCACTTCATCTGTATAGACTTGGCCTAATAAACTTACAGGATGTGTGCCTTTCATTCCCTCTCCCAGCCCAAGAAAGGAGCTTTCACATATGTTGCTTCCTATTAGTAACAGACCACAAGATGCTTATACTGAAGGTAATAAGGTTGAATTCATGCAGAAAGCAAACATTTACAAACCTTGAAAGCCTCCAAAACAGCCATTAAAATGTAGCAACAAAGACGAGGAAAAGGCATGCAGAAGGGTTGCTGCTAAGGTCTTGAGAAATACTGTCCTCTCAGAAATACCCTTACAAATCGACCATTAGGACATATGGAACACTTCTGCCACATCCACTGGTGACAGCACAACCGATTTTCTGAAGCCCCCAAAGGGCGCTCAGAGCTAAGTATGGGAGTGAAGGAGGAAAACCCTAACTGGACCGTGCCGTGTGCTCTAGAGAGCAGTGTGTCCTGTAAAATGCTGAAACCTTGTTTGTGCTCATCCCAGTTCAAATAACGCAGATGACCGCGGTATCTCTGCTACTACCCCCATGGGGAGATGGGGGGCTAATTCGTTCCTCTTCAATCTGGGCTCACTTCAGTGACTTAGTCAACCAACGGAATGCAGCAGAAGTGGCACCCCGGGACCTCCCAGTCTAGTTGTAAGGAGCACTGCAGGTCCTGCCCGGCCTCTTGAAGCGCTCACACTCCCTCTGGCAATCCCGTCCGGAGCTCTAAGAAGCCCGAGCCACGCACGGCGAGGCTGTAAGTAGGCTAGATGGCCGACAACTCGGGCTAAGCTCTCAGCTGAGGTCCCAGCCACCAACAGCTGGCGTCGCCTGCCAGCTGCGGGAGGGAAGCACCTGGATGTCCAGCCTTCAGATGACCGCAGCCCAGCCACTCTACCTGCCACGACGTGAGACGCTCCACGGGAGAGCTGTTCGGCCAAACCCCGCCACTCACACAACTGTGCGAGTCCACAACACGCTGTTCTAAACCACTTTAAGTTTGGGGTGGCGTATGACACGGCCTGAGATAACACACGTATCTATCAGGGTGTGCGGGTGTGAAGTTGGGGACTATTCCCCCCGCAGTCCCTGGCTGCAGTATGAACTCGCCTCTGCCAAGTTCAACATGGCAGACATTTACTTTTTTTTAAACCCTGGTACTTGTTTTAAAAAATGCTTCTGAAGAGTTTCCTTCAATTCCTTTGATCTATCTTCTTGAGGAGCTTTTTTTCTTTTTCAGCTTGACCTTTCCATTTCCCTGCAGTTTTCCTCCAATTCCTGCTAATAGAGATCAGTGGTTAAACGCACCCCTCAGTTGGAGATTGCCAGCTCTGTCCCCAACCTGGCCCTTAGCTTCTCTGCAGAGTCTACTTTTATTTCCCTAGGAAGGAACACAATTCTCCATAGCACATATTTACATTTCAAAAGGAATATTTACTTGCTTAAACTATACATTCTAAAATATTAAAAATACCACACATCTGCACTTAAAACACAAGTAACTACTTCTGTATCACAGTGACTCATTCCCCATATTCTCTTAATCACCTCCCTAGAGGCAAAAATAGGCTTTTCGCACACGGCCCTTCTCCCCATCACTCACATGTTCAGTTGCCCATTCATCCCGCTACAGTGACTGCCCAGGTGCCAGGTCTGTGCTCCAGCCAGGGAAACAGAGCTTAATGAAACAACCCCTCACCTTAAGGAATTCAACCCTGGTAAAACAAACAAGACTTGTAAAGGCAAAGTCATGCTACAATATAAGGGAAAATACGGAATCACAAAGGACCCACCAACACCATAAAGAAAAGGGAGTATAACTGCTGTTTATCGGCCCAAATTCAGCAAGGAGACAATACCGCCTTTCTGACTGATATCATGTACTAATCCTAAAGAGCTGGTATCAGTAAAATTCCAAACATAAAACTATAGAGAAAAAAAATCAACAAAACCAAAAGCTAGTTCTTTGAAAAGCTCAATAAAATTGATAAGCCCCTAGCCAAAGTGACCGAGAAAAAGAGTGAAGACATAACTACTAACATCAGTAATAACAGTGACATCACCACAGATCCTACAATTATTACCCAACAGTTTTATATTAATAAATTGGATATTTCAGATGAAATGGACAATTTCCTTAAAAGACACAAACTACCAAAGATCACTCAAGAAGAAAACGACAACACGAATAAGCCTCTATCTATTAAAGAAACTGAATTCACAGCTTACAAAATTTTCTCAAAGAAAACCCCAGGCCCAGATGGCTTCACTGGTGAATTCGACCAAACGCATAAGGCATAAATAATACCACCAATTCTAAAAAAACTCTTCCAGAATAGAGAGAAGAGGTGAACACTTCCAAAATCATTTCATTAGCCTAATATAAAAGTGAGACAAAGATTTTAGAAGAAAAGAAAACTATATCTCAATATCCCTCCTGAACAAGGATGAAACAGTCCTTAACAAAATATTAACAAATTGAATTTAGCAATATCTAAACAAGAGTAGACAAGATCACCAAGTATGGATCGTCCCAAGAAGGTAAGTGGCTTATTTAACATTTGAAAGTTATTCAATGTTATTCACTACATTAACAGGCTACAAAAGAAAAACCTTGTGATCGATCATCTGAATAAATGTTGAAAAGGCATTTAAAAATATTAAACCTTCATTATGATAAAAACTCTCAGCAAATACGAATAAAATGAAACTTTCTCAATCTGATAAAGAACATCTATGAAAAATCTACAGATAACATCACAATTAAAAGACTGTAACATTCTCCCCCATAACCAGGAACATCTACTTACTGACATGGATGGACAGAGCCAGCACAATTAAGAGAAGAAAATTAAAATAATTCAGATTGGAAAAGGAAAAGTACCTTTATTTAAAGAAAAAATAATCTAGAAAATCCCAAGGAATCTACAACAAAGCCACCAGAAGTAACAAGTGAATTTAGCAAAATTGCTGGATATAAGTACTACACAACAATCAACTATATTTCTAAGAGCACGTGCGTTAAAAAAAAAAAAAGAAACTTCAAAAATAACATTTCATTAGCATCAAAAAGTATGAAATACTGAGGGATAAGGTGAACAAAATATGAGTAAAACCTATACATTAAAAACTACAAAACATTGCTAATAGAAATTTTTAAAGATCTGAATAAATTAAGACAGAATCATGTCCATGGATCAGAAGACTCAATATTGTTAAGATGTCAATTCTCCCAATACTGATTTATAAATTTAATGTAATTCCCTGTCAAAGACCAGTAAACTTTCTTGTAGAAATTGATAAAAGCTGATTTTAAAGTGTATATGCATGTTCAAAGCACCTTGCATGTATAAGGTCCTTATAAGTATAGGGAAGAAAATTCTGAAAAAGAACAAGTTGAAGGACTCATTTGATTTCAGCAACTTAGTATGACGCTCCAGTAAGTAATACAGTTGTGGTGTTGGCTCAAGGAAAGACATACAGAACAAAAGAACAGCGTCCTACATGTACACTAGGTAAGCCATACATATGGTTAACTGATTTTTGAAAAAGATTCAAAGACAATTCAGTAGAGAAAGGAGAGTCATTTCAACAAGTTGTGCTAGAACAATTAGATATACATATGCAAACAAATTAATCTCGAGCTCTACCATATACAAGAAATAACCAATATTCCCTTTTTGCTTCCTGTTTTCTTTGATGCTTAACTCTTTCTCCATACATAGAGCTTTCTCTAACTGGATTAGTTCAACAGATACACAAGTATTTTAATTGCTGTCAAAAAGTAAATGAAAAATGCATTTTGCTTTAAGATACAAAAAGTTCAGGTGAAAAAATATAAAATGGAGCAAAGTATTACAACCCACAAGTGTAGTGCTAATAATCCCATATATTTGTTCAGCCTAATCTACTACTCAAAGTGCTCCTGTATCCATTACATCGTATGACTGCATCATAGAAATCCCTGACTTTTGGCAAATGGTTATCAGCATTTCATTTGCTACTTCCAGTCTTGAGGCTTATTTATCTGGTTACCAATCTATATGCTTGTCAAATAATCATAAATTGGTGATTGTGGGTAGGGAAAGTATACAGTAGGTACTAAAACATATCCTTAAAAAATTAGTGACTTTTCCTGTTATCAAAATTCTCAAATGTGCAAAAGAATTTTAAGAACAGTCTACTTTATTACATTAGAATAGCAGTTTATAGAGTAAGCAGTTACTAAACAGACAACCATAACAACATCAAACAACGTGTTAATAGCTACTGGTCAAGAAACACTTTACTCATGGAACAAAGTTTTCTACATTTCCCTGCAAAAGTACAAAGCATTATTGTAGATGTGAACCATGATCTCACAAACCCAAGAGTTTTCCAGCATTTCAGTCTCAGGAGCCCTTTCAACTTAAGACTCATACAAAATTTTAAGAAGCCCAGAGAACTTTTTGTTTATGTGTTACAATCTATCAGTATTTACCATATTGTAAATTAAAACTGAGAAATTTAAAAACAATTATTTGGTTCTAAAATGTCGTTCAAAATAAGTATGTGGGGCTTCCCTGGTGGCGCAGTGGTTGAGAGTCCGCCTGCCGATGCAGGGGACACGAGTTCGTGGCCCGGTCCGGGAAGATCCCACATGCCGCGGAGCGCCTGGGCCCGTGAGCCATGGCCGCTGAGCCTGCGCGTCCGGAGCCTGTGTTCTGCAACGGGAGAGGCCACAGCAGAGAGACGCCCGCGTACCGCAAAAAAAAAAAAAAAAAAAAAAGTATGTGTACCAAGTGGCATATAACATATACTAAATAAATATCGGATACTTAGAGTCAAATGCTAATCGCCATTTTTCAATGCTATTATTGTCACTGCCTGTTTTAACAATCTGCATTTAAACCTAAAGGTGTTAAACAAAGAAGTGTTTTTTTTAAAAATCCAATTAAAAAAAACAAAGAACAATTCTCCATCATTCACTAGTACTAACGTTGACAGACAGTGAAGTCCAGAATTTCAAGCTCCGGTGACACAGCCTTTTCTAAACAACATACCCTCGGTCTGCTCCTTGGCTTTCCTCTTAACACCTGACTACACAATGCATTGTATTAGTCACTCACTTTCATATTATTAATCTTTTCAAACCTAATTATATAAAAGATGTTGACTCCCACACCTGTGTTTTAATAACTCTAATAATAACAGTGATGGCAGTAATGATAATACTCCGGCTTTGTGTTGCAGCTTACAAGCCTTTCAGATTTTTCCAGTTTATCTCAACCTACAGCTCTATGGGGGTGAGAAAGCTAGACACCACTATCTCCACTTTACTTTTTTTTTTTTTTTTTTTTTTTTTTGCGGTACGCGGGCCTCTCACTGTTGTGGCCTCTCCCGTTGAGGAGGACAGGCTCCAGACGCGCAGGGTCAGCAGCCATGGCTCACGGGCCCAGCCGCTCCGCGGCATGTGGGATCCTCCCGGACCGGGGCACGAACCCGCGTCCCCTGCATCGGCAGGCGGACTCTCAACCACTGATCCACCAGGGAAGCCCCTATCTCCACTTTAAAGATGAGGAAGCAGAGCAGGGCAGGGAAGTCATTTGTCTGCGGTCACAGGGCTCCAAGAAGGGCACTACACCATCAGACATCCATGTAGGTGTGGAGCGAGGAAGGGCAGGCCTAACACCTCTTGAACCAGAACACTGCACTTAACAAAGTGTAGTCAATTTTCTACGGTAAAAAGCTACAAACCCAAACTGTAGACAACATATGTCAAAAGTAAGTGACGCTGGGTAGACGTGTCCTGTTTCAGAGCTGGAGGGTCATCAAAGCAGTCATCGGCCTTGGGTTGTAAGGCACTCTCCCTCCACGTACAGATACAGATCCATGGCTTCTCTTGTCCAAGTAAGAACCCCAGTCTCTCCCAGACACAAGGGGCCCATCTGGAGGGATCAGGACTGTGACAAGTGCTCTGTAACGAGGAAATGCTAAAGTGTTTCTGTAGCTATAACACAAATGTCATTTATTCCACAAACATTTGAAGCCCACTATGTGCTAGGAAATCAACAGTGAGCAGAAAGAGACAAATCACATATGCCCCGTTGGACCTTAAGTGTTAATGTTAAATATATTAACCACCGCTGACAAATGATGTCAAATGATAAATATACTCAGACATTATATAAAAATATTTAAATAATTTAAAATATTGAGAAAAATTAAAGAGAAACATAAAGAATATTGAAAGAAAATTTGTTTTACATAGGTCTAAAGGTTCAAGGTCAAAATACCAGAGAGAAGAGAAAAATCATTTTGTCCAAACAGATGAGCTCGAATTACCCTCTTCTAGAAAAAGAGAGAACATAAAAGAGAAGAATCAAACTGCTGTCTTTCATCAGAGATGCTTGTGAAAATGAGTATTTTTGTGCAGTATTATTGATGTTTGATCAGATCTGGTAACAGTATTTCCACGAATCAAGTTCTGTCACAATTAAGCACGCCAACTTATAAATGAATATACACTGTACAAGAATGGGTTTTGCTACACAGGTAAACATGATTGTCATTATGAGTATATGCTCATATACTGGGAACATCTGGGAGACAAAACACAAGACATACATATCTAAATATGCACATATTATATAATAAACTATTACTATTCCTTTCTAATGGAGCTGAGAAAGCCATTCAATTGCTTTGGAGGGACCTGTGTTTGAGTAGTTTCTGCCACCTGCCTACCATATAACCCAAGGCAAGTTATTTAACCTCTCTAAGCCTCCGTCTTGTCACTCAGAAAATGGAGGTAACATCCGCCCTGACTACTAACAAACCTCTAATTTCTGGGAGGAGTCTAGACTTCCCCAATCTCCCCCTGACCCACTAACAGGAGCTCAGACAAGGGCCAGGAACAAAACGGACTTCTGGTAGACAATACGAGGCCACCGCCCATTTACTATTCATCTATCCAAAATGTTTACTGAGCATTTTCTATGTACCGAGCACTGCTTTGACCGTTCGGCATCAGGAGTGAATAACAAAGACCCTGCCCTCATAAAGCTCACATTCTGTGGAAGGGATGATGCCTCTGGAGAGAAAAATTAAGGATTATAAATGGTACTGGAGAGGGACTTGGGCTCATCAGCCACAGTCTCACTGACCTCTTCTTTTGCCTTGCTTCTCACACTCAAGGTCCACATGCTGGCAATGAGCCCTGGAGTCCCTCGGGACCATGAGCATCCCCACCCTTGGAAAGTTTAGGGCGACACCAAATGGAGCACATGGACCAGGCTTCTGGGACACGTTGCTCTTCACCCCCGGGGGCCTGGGTCCAGGACTGCAAAGGTGAAGCAAAGACAACACATAGCACTCAGGAGCTAAGGCCTCTGGTAATAATAAAAGGATGTATTTCAAAGGCCTAGGCAGATGAAGAAAACATACAGATCAAGGATGCTACTCAATCTTGCACACCTCACCATGCTATCGAGAGGCTTAGTGAAGTAACACGTAAAAGTCTTTGGTAGAAGCACTGTAAAGTGACCTGCAAATGCCATCATCATCATCATCATCTCCAGCATTACTTCGTCCTATTTGTGCTTGATTGTATCACTAAGGAATAGCTAATATTCTAGAAATTAACTTCACCCGAAAAGATGAAGCTACCATATGAAATCTTACAAAAACAATTTCCTACAATAAGCAAAGGAAGAGTTTAGTACTGAAAACTAAGTAACCAAACAGAAAATGAATTCCTATAATCTCCATGCAAACTACCCATCAGAGCATCCGATGTGACAACAGGTGTGAGTCATTCCTCTCATTAACACACCAGAGACTTTCCTATCTTTAAACCCCTGCTCTTCTGGCTGCAATGCCCTTCTCTGCAGTACCTGTAGACAGCTGGCAAACTCTTGCTCGCCCTTCAACGCCCAACGTAAAAAGTATCATCTCTGTAGTTTTCCTTGTCCCATCCATACTAATGCACTGCTTTCTCATCAGGGCTCCCGGGGCACTTTTGGCATTCATTCATCCTGTATCTTTTACTGAATACCTACTATGTGTCAGTCACCATTACAGGTGCTGAGGATACAGCCACAAGTAGGCAACATGCTGTTTACAAGTTTACACTCTAGGAGGGAGAGACAGATCGTAATGTATCAGTTGCCAGAAGGTAAAGGAGGGCTCTGAAGAGAAGTGAACTAAGTGAGGAAGATAACTGGGATGGGGGGAGGGTATTTCTGTGCACAGCTTTTATCACTCTGCGCATATTCTAGTAGACTGTAGCTCCTTTCTTATTCATCGTCACCTCCCCAGCAGTTAGCTCAGGGCTGGACAAATACAAATTGTAAAAATAACAATAATAGCAGCTGACATTAATTGAATGTTACCACCTACCATGTAATGAAAGCTTTACGTATGTTAGCCTATCTTCACAACAGTCCTTTAAAGTTGACGTTTTACAGTATTCCACATTTCACCTCACTGAGGAAACTGAGGTACTGAAGGGTTAAGTTACTTTCCCCAGGCATAGAGGCAGCAAGTAGGAGTGACAAGACAGAATTAAACCTAAGCCATCTGATTCTAGAGGCCTCATTCTTAGTCACAATCCACGACTGTCTTCCAAAATACTGGACGTTCAAAGTCATCTCACATCCAAACAGATTGGAATTGTACATTTGTGCTCTGTAATGTATCTAAAATGTCCTGTACTGGCCCAGAAACAGAGTCCTCACAACCCTGGCCAGGGACGAGAATGGGCAGGTCCCGACTGGACCCCAGCACTCCGAGGTCTGGATGTGGGAGAGTGAGCGCGGCCCCGCAGGAGCCAGTGGGCGAGCAGCGGGCTCTGGGCGAGGCAGCGCCAGGCGCCTGGACACGACGGCCTCGTGGCACGGTGCCCTGATAATGGCGAGGGACAGAATCATGTAAATTCAGAGTATGAATCTGATTCACATACTTTATACCTTTTAGTTCCAAAGACTAATTAGCTTCAAAGGTTCTAAAGTACAGAAAATGCCCCCCACTTCCCCTCACCACTGCCACGACAACGCCGCACTAGCCACAATGTGACAGCACTTAGGAGCCAGTGTGGGCAGCTGCAAACCACAAGCACACGCGCCAACCGCAGCCGCATGTGTTTCCTCGCCACAGTCCATCATCTTCGGGCTGGGTGCTGTGCGACAATGCAACTATAACATAATCATTACTGGATTGAGAAGATGACGTTTTCAGACAGGTCTGACCATTGTGCCACATGTTTAATGTGGGGAAAAAAAAAAAGAGTCCATAAAATATAATCAGCAACTTTCAAACATGAGCCAGGCGCAGAGAGGATTTGATTAGTAAATACAATGTTTCAATAGGGAAAACCCAATAGTCTTGACCTTTTTTTTTTAATGGACTGACTTACAGAGAGAGGGAGACAGAGAAACAAAGGGACGAAAGAGACTTGACGTCTAGGAATGCCACGGGAGAAGGAAAAATGCTGTCATCCCCAGGGATAAGCACAACAACAGTAACAAAGCAACACCTATTGTTTAATGCACTGGGTTCTTTTCTGGATGTTCTGATGGGAAAAGCCTCATGAGAAAGAAGGGAATAAACTAAACGCTGGCTGGGCACCTGCTATGTGCCAGGCACTGGTTAGACCCCTCACGAATAGTTCCTTTCCCTCCCTGATCTTCACACGCATCTTGTGACAACTCGGCTGGCTGGGTGGTGTTTACCCCTTTCACAGAGGAGGGCAGTGCTGCAGGGAATATACCTGCCCACATCCTCGTGGCTAATAGCTGGCCCAGAGCCCATCTGCTGTGCGTCAGACTACTTAGTCAAACAGTGAAATCGGAATCTCACATAGCAAGCTTTTCCCAGGCCCTACAGGCACTTCCCACCCATCCCAACACACAAACACCCGATCAAAAACTTAGAGAAAGAAATAGTGAAGGAGAAAAAAGACGGCACCGGTTACATTTGGGACTGTGGAGGTATACGGACAATGGACATATAACTGATAGAGAATATTCTTCCACAAACTGGTCTGGTAACCAAGAGCTCGGTTCCACCACCCCTTTTCTGTAGTATTAACCCTTATAGACCTAACCATTTCCTATTTCCCAAAGCAGCACTGTGAAATGCTCTGTAATTCTATTGTGGATTTTATCAGATGCAAATCTAAATGCTATACACATCATTGCTAATTATTTTTCTCTCTGCCCTATGGACAACTTTTAGCCACTATAAGTTCATCAGCCCAACCAGCAGTTCTGAACCTATATATTAATATAATACTCAACGATACCATAACACTTTTTTGTAACTCTGAAAAACCATAGGGAGATCAGACAAAAGTGCTTCTCCAAGAGTTTCTCCAAATTCTGAAAAAGCATTAATCCTGGCAGTGTGCCTATTACTGTTTTGATCATTACACTGAGTGTCAAAGAAAGCTCTCCGCCTGTCTACAATATCAAGGAGCAACAAATTACATCTGAAAGGCAAACATACAGCAGAATGGGAAATGGAAAACCAAATACCCAGCTTTCCAGTTTAGTACATTATGCCCCCATTACCAATTACTCATAAAAGGTGACAGGCTGAGAGCCTGCCAAATAACACTTTCTACTTAGTATCTCCCTAAACAATCATGCCTAAGCAGAAACAACACAAACTATCCAACATATCTTACCTCAAAATAGGATTCAGAAGGTCCCATTTAAGTACATTCACAAACACTACTGGCAGAAAGTTTAACTGGTACATCTCACCTATAAATCAATTTGACAACGAGGGTTGTCAATACTGATGAACTCTGACCTAGTTATTAAACTTGTGGGAGGCTATGCTAAAGAAATTATCTGAATGGCCAGTGCAGACTGATGTGCAAAGAGGTTCCCTGCAGCATTCACTGAGTCCCTGTTGTGTTCCAGGCACAGTGGATACAGCCCCTGCCTTCAAGGAGCTTACCCTATTAAGGGGAAACATAAGGAGATGACAATCCAGGGTGATAAAGGCTATGACAGAGTTATGCAGAGTGCTCTAAAAGATGAGAACAGAAGGGGGTACCCAATCCAAAATTGAGAGTGGGTAGCAAATTGGTTCCTTCTGGGTGGTGACACCTGAGTTGAATCCCTAAGAACATAAGTGGATTAAGCACATAAGGGGGGAGGAGGGCATTTGTGTTACACAAAACAGAACAGAAGAGCAAACAAAAGTCCTTACAGAAAAGAACAACTGGCTTTCATGAATCAGACAAGAAATCCAGCATCACTGTAACCTCAGGATCAAAGAGGGGACTGACAGATACAAGACTGGAGAGGTAAGTAGGAGAGTGAACACCATCCTGAGAAAGATCTTGAGGATACAAGTTACCTTGAGGATATGATATACTAGTGAAAACTTTAAATAAAGGAATGACTTTATTGGATTTGCATGTTTAAAAAGATTTGCATTTTGTACTGCTTCTTTTTAAAACGCATATCTTGAAAGAGAGAAGAACACTAGTGGTAAGGAACAAATTCAGGCTCTTGCAGAGATCTAGGTAAGGGCAGCAATGTACAGAATGTAAGGACACAGAAGAGACGAATCAGAATTACCAATAATTCAAAGAGTTGGAAATGCTCATTAGTGAGGAATCAGCTAAGTACAGGATGACATACATACCATGGAGTACTACTAAGCCATGAAAAACAGTATTTCCAACATTCTGACGATCTAAGAAAATGATAACGACAAAACATTAAGCTAAATGGGAGAAAATATTTGCAAATGAAGCAACTGACAAAGGATTAATCTCCAAGAGTTACAAGCAGCTCATGCAGCTCAATAATAAAAAAACAAACAACCCAATCCAAAAATGGGCAGAAGACCTAAATAGGCATTTCTCCAAAGAAGATATACAGACTGCCAACACATGAAAGAATGCTCAACTTCATTAATCATTAGAGAAATGCAAATCAAAACTACAATGAGATATCATCTCACACCAGTCAGAATGGCCATCATCAAAAAATCTACAAACAATAAATGCTGGAGAGGGTGTGGAGAAAAGGGAACCCTCTTGCACTGTTGGTGGGAATGTAAATTGATACAGCCACTATGGAGAACAGTATGGAGGTTCCTTAAAAAACCAAATAGAACTACCATACGACCCAGCAATCCCACTACAGGGCATATACCCTGAGAAAACCATAATTCAAAAAGAGTCATGTACCAAAATGTTCACTGCAGCTCTATTTACAATAGCCAGGACACGGAAGCAACCTAAGTGTCCATCATCAGATGAATGGACAAAGAAGATGTGGCACATATATACAATGGAATATTACTCAGCCATAAAAAGAAATGAAATTGAGCTATCTGTAGTGAGGTGGATGGACCTAGAGTCTGTCATACAGAGTGAAGTAAGTCAGAAAGAGAAAAACAAATACTGTATGCTAACACATATATATGGAATCTAAGGGAAAAAAAAAAAAAGGTCATGAAGAACCTAGGGGTAAGACGGGAATAAAGACACAGACCTACTAGAGAATGGACTTGAGGATATGGGGAGGGGGAAGGGTAAGCTGTGACAAAGTGAGAGAGTGGCATGGACACATATACACTACCAAACATAGAACAGATAGCTAGTGGGAAGCAGCCACATAGCACAGGGAGATCAGCTCGGTGGTTTGTGACCACCTAGAGGGGTGGGATAGGGAGGATGGGAGGGAGGGAGACGCACGAGGGAAGAGATATGGGAACATATGTATATGTATAACTGATTCACTTTGTTATAAAGCAGAAACTAACACACCATTGTAAAGCAATTATATTCCAATAAAGATGTTAAAAATAAATAAAAATAAAGATCCAGCACTAAAAAAAAAAAAAAAATTAAGCTAAAAAAATGAAATTATGAAATTTTCTATGGAGAAGTCAACTGTCTAAAATATTAACAATGACTATCTCCAAATGGTTGGTTTATGGTGAGTACAACTGTTTTTTATTTTTTATACTTTCTATTTTTTCCAAGCATTCATTTATCAAGTATGTAAAGAACACTTTCTATGGACAAGGCATGTGTGCAGGTGCTAGGTACACAATGGTCTACAAAACAGATATGAATCTTGGCCTCGTGAAACTTATAGTCCAGTAAAGTTTGTACTATACGTATTATCAGAAGAAATATTCAATTTTAAATACAAAAGGGAAGGGAGAGAGGAACTCATTTGTTAGTTTTAACAGATTTTTAGTGGATTCCGTATGCTTTTCTATATATGAGATCATGTCATCTATGAATAGTTAACTGTAATTCTTCCTTCCCAATCTGGATGTTTTACTCCATTTTCTTGCCCAAACCCTCCAGAACAATGATGAGTACAAGGGGCGAAAGCTGACATCTTTGCTTATCCCTGATTTAGGGCAAAAGTCTTTTAAAATTAAGTATGATGTCTCCTGTGGGTTTTTCACAGATCGCACTTTATCGGGTTTTGGGAAGTTCTCTTCTATTCCTAGTTTGTTGAGCATTTTTCTCACCAAAGGGTGTTAGAATCCATGAAATGTTTTTACTGTGACTGCTGAGATGATTATGTGGTTTCTGTCCTTTATTCTATTAGCACAGATATGAAATTAATTGAGTTTCAGATGCTAAACCAACCTTGCATTCCTGGGATAAATCCTATGTGATCAAGGTGTATCCTTCTTATATGCTAACTGGATTTGGTTTGCTAGTATTTCACTGAGGATTTCTGTGTCTATATTCATAAGAGATACTGGTCTGTAGTTTTCTTGTGATGTCTTTGTCTGATTTTTGGAATCAGGGTAATACTGGTCTCATACAATGAATTGGTAAATATTCCTTCCTCTTCTAATTTTTGGAAGAGTTTGTCAAGAATTAGTACTAATTAGTTTTTTGAATGTTTGATAGGATTCACAAGTGAAGCCATCTGGACCTGAGCTTTTCTTACTGAGTAGTTTGGTTATTTATTTATTTATTTTACCAATTCAATCTCTTTACCATTATATTCAGATTTTCTATTTCTTGAGTCGGTTTCAGTAGTCTGTATCTTTTTAGGAATCTGCCCATTTCACCTAAGTCATCTAATTTATGAGTATACAATTGTTCACAGTATTCCCTTACATTTTCATTTCTGTAAAGTCAGCAGTTATGTACCTTTTTCATCCCTGATTTTTGTCATGAGTCTTCTCTCTTTTCTTTTAGTCAATGTAGCTAAAATTTTGGCAATTCCGTTGATCTTTTCAAAGAACCAATTTTTTTTTTTTTTAACATCTTTACTGGAGTATAATTGCTTTACACTGTTGTGCTAGCTTCTGCTGTATAACAAAGTGAATCAGCTATACGTATACATATATCCCCATATACCCTCCCTCTTGCGTCGCCCTCCCACCCTCCCTATCCCACCCCTCTAGGTGGTCACAAAGCACTGAGCTGATCTCCCTGTGCTACGCAGCTGCTTCCCACTAGCTAGCTATTTTACATTTGGTAGTGTATATATGTCCATGCCACTCTCTCACTTTGTCCCAGCTTACCCTTCCCCCTCCCTGTGTCCTCAAGTCCATTTCTAAGAACCAATTTTCGGTTTGCTGATTTTCTCTACTGTTTTTCTATTCTCTTTTTCATTAATTTCCATTCTAATCTGTATTACTTCCTTCATTCTGCCTCTTTTAGATTTAATTTGCTCTTCTTTTCCCAGTGTCTTAAGATCGAAGGTTAGGTAACTGATTTGAGATTTATCTTCATTTTTAATATAAGTGTTTATATCTATATGTCTGTCTCCAAGTACTGCTTTAGCTGCATTCCATAAGTTTTGAAATGTTGTGTCTTTATTTTCCTTCATCTCAAAATATTTTCTAATTTCCCTTGTGATTTCTTATTTGGCTCATTGGTTACTTAGGAGTCTGTTAATTTCCACATATTTGTGAGCTCCCCAAGTCTCTCTCTGTTATTGATTTATTGATTTCTCTCTCTGTTATCTCTGTTATTGATTTCCAATCTCATTTCATTGTGGTCAGAGAACATCCTTTACATCCTTTACATGATTTTAATCCTTTAAAATGTACTGAGGTTTGTTTTATGGACCAGCATATGGTTTGTCCTGGAGAATGTTCCATGTGCACCTGAGAAAAATGTAGTTTCTGCATGTTCTATAAATGTTCCTTAAGTCTAGTCAACTTATAGTGTTGTTCACGTCTTCTATTTCCTTACCTTTCTACCTAGTTGTTGCCTCCATTATTTAAACAAGGGTACTTAAGTCCCCAACTATTACTTTGTTAAGCGGTTCATAATTATTTAAGGACATTGTATTAGCTTCCTATTGCCACTGTAACAAATTACTACAAGCTTAGTGGCTTAAAACAACAACATAAACGTATTATTACCTTACAGCAGCGGTCCCCAACCTTTTTGGCACCAGGGACCAGTTTCGTGGAAGACAATTTTTCTACGGACCAGTGGCAGGGGGAAGGGGGGATGGTTCAGGCGGTAATGAGAGCGACGGGGAGCGGCAGATGAAGCCTCGCTTGCTTGCTTGCTGCCCACCTCCTGCTGTGTGGCCCAGTTCCTAACAGGCCGCGGACCGCTACAGGTCCGAGGCCTGGGGGTTGGGGGCCCCTGCCCTATAGTCCTGCAAGTCAGAAGTCTAAAATGGGCACATAAAGGCAGCATTTCTTCTAGAGAGTCCAAGGGAGAATCCTTTTCCTTGTCCTTCCCGTCTTCTAGAGGCTGCTAGCATTCTCTGGCTTGTGGCCACATCACTCCAATCTGTTTCCACTGTCACACTGTCTTCTGTCCGACTCTGACTCTTCCTCCACATTCCTCTTATAAGGACCAGTGTGGTTATACTGGGCCCACCCAGATGATCAGGGATACTTTCTCCATCTCAAGATCTTTAACTTAATCATATCTATAAAGTCTCTTTTGCCATATAAGGTAGCATTCACCAGTTCTAAAGCTTAGGATATAGACATATTTGGGGGCCACTCTTCGGCCTACCACAAACATTAATTGAAGCACACTGCTGAATCAAGTCCTAGTTTATTCCATGTCACTGAGCTCATCAGGGTCAATATAAACCAAGCACTTTTTAGCCCTACTTTTGATATATAAACTTGTGCTCTTTGGGCATTCTTTACCTATTTAATTACTACTACATCAGTCATTTTTAGTTTTTTCTATCTATATTTTCCTCATATTTTATGAAATTATTTCAAGTGATCATGTTGAATATGTAGGACTGAAGCAAAAAACTGTAATAAGATACACCTTTTTATAGCACAGGCTTTTGAGTCAAAACAGAGCTTGGTTTTAATCTTTACAGGCTGTTTCATTATCTATAAAATAGGAGTATTAATAGTTATCTGTAGAAGGCTGCTGCAAAGATTAAATAAAATAATGTATGAAACAATATGGAAAGTCAATGGGAAGAATGGTAACCGAGGAGGAGCTCAATAAATACTTACAAAAGGCTGTTATAGTCTAACAAAGGGATAAAAAGTTGCAGCGTAGCGGAAAGGAAAGAGAAGTTGTCAAGTCAGTCAATTAACTACCTGGTCATTGTGATATGTGACACCAAATAATCTTTGACAAATACCCTAAGAGGTACTCTGAATGTTATCCAGACAAAAACTTCAATATGAGGTGGGATGCAAGAGAAGTCAGCTCCATAAGGCCCTTTTATCTTAACCCATCGTAACTTAACAGAAAGAGTATGGACTTGGGAGTCAGACTGACAAAGTCCAAAGCATTCAGTTACCAGCTTGCCATGTGACACTGAGCCAATCATAGTTCCACGAAAGCCTGTTTTCTCGCCTATAAAGTAGAATTTGTCATTCATCTCAGAAGGCTGTACGGAGAATTGAGAAAAATATGCTCTGTAAATCTCCTGACACAGTGTATGACACTTAGCAAGAACTCAACAAAATACCTCATTATTATTGATAATTACATGACACGAACAAGTTATTTTAACATCTCTAAAACCTCCGCTGTATAGTTTGAGATAATGTCCTAATATATGAAAATCCCTGAAACCAGGCTGAAGATACACTCGGTACTCGATGAACATCAGTTTCTCCTGCCTCCCCAATCCCTCTGTGCTTGACACAACAGTGGCTCCCCAAAGATGCCCACATCCTGACTTCCAAAACCGGAGAATGTTAAGTTGCAGGCAGAGGAGAATTAGTGGTTGCAGAGAAAACCAAGTTTCCTGATCAGCCGACCTTAAAATGGGGAGATCATCCTGGATTATCCAGGCGAGCCCAATATCATCACAAAGGACCTTACAAATGGATGAGAAAAGCAGGAGAGACAGAACCACAGAGAAGGCAGCGTGAACAGATACACCCAGTCTGATGCTGCTGGCTCAGAAGCCTTGAGTCTGGTTACACACAGTCTCAGTGTTTGTCACTGAAACCTCACAGGAAGTCTGGGTCATAGGTAGTTTCATGCCTGTCTTAACAAACTAAAGCACTGGTGTTTAGAGAGGTGAAGGCATGTGCCCAGATCCAGAAACTCTTAAGCAGCCCAGGGAGACTCGCCACAGGTCTGACTGAGTCCCACACCCCCGGGATGTACACGCCTGGCACACCTGCCTGAGAAATGGAGGATCTCCCCTGAAAACCAGCAGCCAGAAACTCAAGCAAAAGGAGAGCAGCCTTTCTCGGTTTCCCTTCACCAAAGCGTCCTGAGATGATGAATTCATTGCCCTAATGCACAGAAGAAGAAACTGAGACCAGCTGACCCTTCGTTCTACAGACATCTCCTGGGCACCAACCATCTCCCAGGCACTGCGCTCGGCACTAGAGAAGGAATTGAAGCTAAGAAGGCAGGTCTCCTGTCTGTAGGGAACTGGGACTCTTGTGGGAAAAGTAACTCCCAACAAATCACTGTAATCTAGAGTGTGACAAACACAACCAAGGCTGCAAAGAGGAGGGGCTGTACTGGGCACTGGGAATGAACACGGAGGGGGAGGAGGGGGAGGGGGACGGGCACAGGGACCACACACCAGGCAGCCAGGCCTGTGCTCCGCAGCGTGGCCTCGGTCTGGCACACTCTGCAGCCCGGCCCCCTCCTCCTCCACCACCACCACCACGTCAAGACCCCGCCCCCACCCCGGGAACGCCGCGGGGCTCCTGGGCTTCCGCAGAGCCCTGCGTGACCGTCGTGGTACAGCGCTCCCCACCTCACAATGTAAATGTCTTCTAATTTGGCTGCTTCCCCACTGGGCTGAAAACTCTTTAAGCAGGAATGAAGGATTACCGGCCCTGTGTCCCAGCACCGAGCCCAGCCTAAGAACTCGATCCTTGATGAAAAAGAACTGAACACCCTCCAGGGTCCAGCGGGGACAACTGCGGAGAAATACACACCCTACGAGCCTCCTCGTAAGGGTTTTCCCTGGAAGCTGGGCAGTGGTTTCCGAGAGTCTGAGAGTCTGCAGTGCGATGAGCAGACTGTGCTATTCCTGCCAGGATGCTGACTCCCAAAGCCGACAGCACTGCTTTCTGTCGTGCACCCTTTGTGGAAAGGAACGTGGGGCCCGGTACCACAAGGACCGGCAGCCAGGAATGCACACACTGTCCAGGGGTCGGCTCCGCGCCGTGTCCCCGCCTCCCACGCTGGGCTCCACGGGGACAGGCACAAGGTGCAGCACTCTGCTGGCCAAGGGCCCTGGAGCAGAGCGGACTGACTGTGAGGACCTGCAACCTGCCAGGCGCGGGACACAGATTCTCTCGTGCTCACTTTATACATGAAGAAACCGAAGCCCAGAGAGCTTACTGTTACCAAAAGGAGTGCACCCATTTAGCAGGTAAGGAGCACAGCCCTAACGGGGGTGAAAAGGAAACTAGAAGAAAGTACAATACAGAAAATAACCAATTACTGTGTTAAGCTACATGACCTGGAGGTTTCTGCCCCCTTGCCCCCTGCGCCACCGCAGGCCACATAAACAGGGCGTGCAGCCCCGGCTCCGCAGCTGCTCCGCACTGATGGCCTCAGCGCACTAAGGGAGGGGCCGTGAGCCACAGAGTGGACAGAGCCCGGGCTCTGGCCGAGAGTCCGTCACTGAGGTACAACTTCCTCGACAGCACTTTTCACACTTAAAACAACAACAAAAAGTAAAATTCATTAAGCAAATCAAAATCGTATGAGGCACCTCAGGACCTGGAAGACAAAAGCCCAGGGGGAAGGAGACGTGCTCGCCTTCCCCTTTCTCACCAGACCAGGACTCCCTGCAGAACCGTGAACTGCTCTGAGACACAGAACTTTAAAACCACTTTTTTGGATTCTAGAGAAAGGATGGAGCAAAACTTTGTGCTGCTTCTGATAAACAATGACATGGTTTGGTGACAAACAGAGAAACTGCTCACCAGCAAGCTTACAACTGACGGAACTAAAGTCTGATTGACTTAGTCATCAGAGACACTTAACCTGATTTAATCTGCACCTTTATGCCAGCGCCACTGCTCTCTGCCGTGACGCGTGTGGTTTCCTTCCCAGTGTCCACACCACCTTGACCACAGTCAGGTGGTCTTTCCTAACGACACAGTCTTCCTGAGAAAGGGCTCACTCTCTCATAAAACCCATTTGTCACTGCTGTAATGAAGTCTCTTTTGGAATAAATTCAAGCAATAAATTACATAAAGAAAACTGCAAAGAAATAAATCAGCTCTGAGACAATCAAAGGAGTATAATTTCAAGATTTTTCGCCCACCTGACTGGTGCTGGAGTTCTGCCTTGTAGCTGAGACTACAGGGGTGACCGTGACGTCAGAGCAGAGCAGGGCCTGTGCTAACGCCTGCATGTGAAGGCTCTGCCTTGACATGCTTTCATCAAGAAAAAGGTAACTTTTTTACCATGACAAGAAAAACACCCTCAGGAGTTCTACAAAATTATTTTTTCTCAGTACTACTTTGTATATTGTGCATATTATGTTTTAAAGACTCTCATCTTGCAAATAAGGACCTCAACAAATTGGCAAGTCACGAGAGATTGACATCCAAAAGATCTGTAAGAGAAATAAATAGTCTGTGATACAAAGAGCTAACAGTCATGAATGCGTTCATCAAAGAGCTTTGTGCGGGTATGTGGACAGCACTGGTAAGTGGAGATGAGGCCCGGTCCCTACTCTCTAGTAGCTGAGAGGAGGGAAGGGCAGCAGGTTACAGCCCAGGGCCAGAGCCAGCACACTGCCTGTTTCTTCAAACCGTGTTGTCAGAACACTACCACACTCGCTCACTTACATATTGTGTACGGCTGCTTTTCTGCTACAACAGCAGGGTTGAGTAGAACAGAGAGCCCACAAAATATTTACTATTGAGCATTTTACAGAAAAAGTTTGCTAGCCCTAGGCTTAGAGTTTAACATGAAGACGATGGTGATACACCTACAGAAACATATCCGTTTTCTGGCTCTGTCTGGTGAAAGGCCTAGAAGCCACGACACGCCAACAGCCCAGATTGTGGTTTTTAAACACCATTCCACACTAAGAGAAACCAGGGAACCTTGGAAGAAATGGCCAATTCCAGAGCTGGGGCAGAGCAAGTACAAGATGAGCCTGGAACAAAATGCTGTTAGAAAGTGTAAAAAAAAAAAAAAAAAAAAAACTCAAAAAATGTGTGGATCGATCCTGTCAATAGGACCCAGGAGTCAGGGTAAAGGGCTCCCAATGGCCAAATCTGGAACGAATTAAGCATCAACTTATATAGTGATAGTAAAGGACTACAACCAATTGAATTAAAGAAGAATCCCTGAATGCAGACCGACAGCTGACGGAGGGAAGGAGAGAGGTAAAGAAAGAAGGAAAGAAAAAAATGAAAATGTTCCCTTTCAGCAGAATGTCAACCAATAAATGTAGATGGAATATCTCAGTTAGAAAATTACAATTTTACAACCATCATGGTAATAATTCCGATAAGAAACATTAATGGATACTAAAATTTGTGAGGGAGAGTTTAATAAGGAGCATTTATTTACATAGTCTCAAAGCATCTCCCCACAAAAGTACTAATTAATTACAAAAGGAAAATGGTAACTTTACAGTGCAGAAAACTGGCACCGCCTACGCCAGTGATCAAGCTTCATGTCCTCAATAATGGGATAAAGTGACACCAACCCTGTGTGCCTCCTGATACGATGTATTGAGGAGGACACACCATCACCTCAGTGGAACTCCTGCCTAAAGAGTGCACAACATGGGGCTTCCCTGGTGGCACAGTGGTTGAGAGTCCGCCTGCCGATGCAGGGGACACCGGTTCGTGCCCCGGTCCGGGAAGATCCCACATGCCGTGGAGCGGCTGGGCCCGTGAGCCGTGGCCGCTGAGCCTGCGTGTCCGGAGCCTGTGCTCCGCAAGGGGAGAGGCCACAGCAGTGGGAGGCCCGCATACCGCAAAAAAAAAAAAAAAAAGAGTGCACAACATGAAGCTAAATTTAAGGAAACATCAGACAACCCAAAATGAGAGATATTCCACAAAGTCCTGGCCTGTGCAATATTCAAACGTGCATGCCACAAAAGGCAACGGAAGGCGGAGGAGCTGTTCCAAATTAAGAAGCTAAAAGGCTTGACAACTAAAAGCAATGTGTGGTCTTGAACTGGGTCCTATAAAAGAGAGGTCCCCAACCCCCGGGCCAGGGACCAGTAGCGGTCCATGGCCTGTTAGGAACCAGGCTGCACAGCAGGAGGTGAGCGGCGTTCGGGTGAACGAGTGAAGCTCCATCTGTATTTACAGCCGCTCCCCATCACTTACATTATCGCCTGAGCACCGCCTCCTGTCAGATCAGCAGCAGCATTAGACTCTCATAGGAGAGAGACCCTACTGTGAACTGCGCATGTGAGGGATCTAGGCTGCTCGCTCCTTATGAGAATCTATCTAATGCCTGATGATCTGAGGTGGAGTCGAGTGGCTGCAAATACAGATGATCATGAGCAGAGACGTTTGACTGCACAGAGACCATAATAAACAAGTGCTTGCAGACTCATATCAGTGAATGGCAAGTGACAGTTAAGCTGCATCTTACAGAGTAGACTGGACATAAGCAACACACTTCGGGTGTCACTGTCTCCCATCACCCCCAAATGGGACCATCTAGTTGCAGGAAAACAAGCTCAGGGCTCCCACTGATTCTGCATTATGGTGAGCTGTAAAATTATTTCATTATATATTACAATGTAATAATAATAGAAGTAAAGTGCACAGTAAATGTAACGTGGTTGAATCATCCCAAAACCATCCCCTGCACCCCAGGTCCATGGAAAACTTGTCTTCATGAAACCAGTCCCTGGTACCAAAAAGGTTGGGGACCGCTGCTATAAAAGACAAAATGGGAACAACCAGCAAGAGTAGCACATGGACCGCAGGTTAGATAATAAAAGTACCGAAACGATGACTAACTTCTGTCATCACTGTTATCTGCAACTGCAGTTATGTAAGAGACAGCCCTTAGTCTCAGGAAATACACACCAAGGTACTCAAGTATTTAGGGGTGAAGGGGAGATAACACACACACCTTACTCTCAAATGAGTCATGAAAATACACAGACACAGAGAGAATGGCAAAGCCAATGTGGGAAAATGTAAACAACTGGTGAATCCAGACAAGTGAGTATACAGGGCTTCTTAGCACTACTCTTTTAACTCTTCTGTAAGTTTAAAGTTGTTTCGAAATAAAAATTTTAATGCCAGGAAAAAAAAAATAACGGGAAGGGGAAAGGAGAAGACAGATCAATACCTACAACATGCCATGGCACGTAGGAATATGAAGAAGTTATGGAAACATGGGAGACGGAAATGAATAACCTGGAGGAGTCAGCCAGTTTATCCATCCCTGCCCAAGTCCTTCGCCCGGCCTTCGCAACGACGTCTGCATCCAGCTAGTCCTCTCTGAAAAAGCCTCCTCCATAAAGCCTATCTTGGTCCTGAGTGAGAGAGGCGGCCTTCTTTTATCACAGCGCTTAACACACTCTTAAAATTGTTCCCCCACATGTTTATCTCCCCCGTTGGATTACAAATTCCTTGATAAAAAATGAGGACGGGGAGGATGATGGCGGGAACAGCAGCTACTCGCCCTGTTCTTACTAAACGTCAGGCACGACACTAAACAGCTCTTAACACGTATCTCATTTAAACCTCAAAAAACTTCAAAGGGGATTTATTAATTTTTTATCGCCATTTCTCCATCACAGAAACTGAGGCTGAGAGGGGTCCATGTATCCAAAGTCACAGCCCAGAGAAGGAGAAGTGGCAGAGCTCATATGTGAACTCAGTCTGTCTGATTTAAAATTATGTCCTTAGCCACTCTCGCCTGAGTCTTTAGTTAGCTGTGGCTTGCACATAGGAAGCAAACAAAAGGTGAGAGGGATTTTTCTAAGCATTTGTGTTCGCTGAGCACACCCAACCAGAGAGCAAGGGACAAGGGTGGCAAAAGGTGGCAGGAGAAAGCCAGCCCTCAGAAAATTACTGGCAGATAGTCCACTGCACTGGTAGGCGACCAAGAGTTGATGTATGAAATTCAGATAGAAAAAAATAACATATATTGGATGTAAGAACATATTCTAATTTAAAAAATTTTAGTAAAATTAAACAAATACATAATCACTGTCATTTCACCCTAATGACATGTGCAGAGGGGAACACAGGCTCAGAGAAGTAACTGGCCCAGAACAAACGGTTCAATATAGCAGTGCAGATATTCAACAAATATTAAATAAATGAATGGAGTGAAGGAAACCTCAGTATAAATTTCTGAATTCCTATGGACTCAATCCAGTATTCAGCTCTGCTAAAATTACTAAAAGTAGAATCATGGCCTTGTCCAAATTTCCCCATGGTTTTGTTCCTGGTACTGATCAAGTTCCTTGGCCCACTCAAGTCAGTAGACAAGGGAAGGCAAGAGGAAGCAGCAATTTCCACACCAGCTGACAAAGCTTTTGTTACTATTGCTTGCTTCTTTACACAAATCAAAGAATTTGACTTTTATACTCCAATGCAAATAACTGTCAGGACTATAATTTTCCCCAAAAAAATAAACAGATTACAATGGCCGGTAGCCATAAATCAGATGACCCTAATACTTTCCTTAAAAACAATTTCAATTCAAAGCTTCTGAAATATTTTTTCTTTAGGGCACAGTAAACCTTATAATGTAAGTAAACCCTATAACGTAAGATAGCTGCATGACCTTGAACAAGCTATGCATCTCCCTCACCTCCATTTCTTTAGCTGTAGAATGAGAACCACCGCACGACTTCCTGAGGCCCCAGGATTAAAGGAGGTATCGTGTGGAAAAGAACCTGCAGCAGTGCCAGGCACAACTTAGGCACAAAACAGAAAGAGACCATAATGGTTCACAAGCGCTGGCTACAGAGTATGCCTCTTAAAATGTCAGAAATATGAAAGGTTAATATCAGTACGTGAATTTCAAAAGCCATGCAAGCTTGTTGATGGATCAAGACTAACACTGATTCAGGAGAAGCTACCTGTGTGGAGGAAGAGGGTGACCTGGCTATGTGGAGCGCCATCTAGTGGAAGAAGAATAGAGCACAAGTGGCATAAGTAACTGAAGTAGAGCGGGGAGAGTAAGGAAAAATGACGAGGATGCAAACTGTCCCTTCTCCCTCCTCCTCTCCATTACAATTTCTCCATGGGAGCTTGAACCAACAGTGACCCCAAGCGTAAGATTCATATCAAACACAGAGATCAAAAAGGGTGCTCTCACACACTCACGCTCTTTATCATACCAAGGAAGAACATCAATAATATGCCAGGAACACCTTTTAAAGTCCTTAAAATAGCAGCAGGGGCTGATGGGTGAAAAATTATGGAAATGTAAAAAATTATGGAAATTTAAAGCTTACCAATTCAGAGTAAGATAACTTGTGCTTGTGGAGAGAGGCTGCTGAGTGCCCAGACATGTTTTAAGATGTGCAGTCATAAATCTGTTTATGGAAACCTCATTTGTTAATGGAAGCTTCAGGTGCTGCGTCGTGAATAGCATAATAAAAATCAGTCAGAGCTGCTGCTAATTTTGTACATGATATTAATGAAAGAGGCTTCCTAAAGAATGAGTTTCCCCTTCAGTATCTCCAGGATTGGAAAACTAAAATCATTCTAAAACATAAAATTAACCTGAGGAATGAAACTGGATAATTTATGTATTAAGTTCTTATTATATACTTTACTCTGCAAAGTGCCGCCAGTACGCACACACCTGTCTCAGGCAGTTCTGTGAAATGAGCAGGTAATGTCTGTCTAGCACTCATTGCATGTCAGACACTGTACTTACCTCACGCCTAACACAACCACCCCACAAGGCAGGTATAAGGTCTCCAACTTTACAAATGAGAAGCTGAGGCTCCGAGAAGTTAAGTAACTGGCACAGGGTTACAGACTAGAAAGTTGTCGCCTCCCATAATCCCACGACCCTTTTAGAAGCTCTTCCCTGTGAAGTAACGCCGCTCCCCATCGAAACGCATCCACCAGACATTCCGCGCTGCCCATGGTCACACAGCTCGTACCCCACGTGGTCGCACCACTGTCTGCCCCTCTGTGCAGTCGGCTCTGCTCACGGATGACCAGTCCTATGCCGGGCAGTGCATTTTAAGAGCTGCATGACAGAGATCTTCCCAGGGGAGTCAACATGAAAACCCAGCCATGAAGAAAGTTCCCACCTCTGCCTGGAGCTCGCAGGTAAGCTTGCGGTACAGCGCCCTGGAGGTGGGCAGACACAGATCCGAATCCCGGCTTACCACTTGTTAGCAGTCTGACCTTAGGCAAATTATTTAACCTTCCTGCCCTCAGTTTTCTCACCTATAAAATAAGGTAAAATGATTTACTCTTTTAAGACAACTGTTAGAAGAATTAAATGAAATAATGTACATAAAGCATCTAATCCAGAAAAGGTTCTTGATTAACAGTAACTATGATTATTAACAATTGCAATCAAGTATATTCAAACCCCACTCCCCTTCAGAAGGCCAAAACCATTATCTGCAGGAATATGTTCTTGTATGTTCTAGCACTTCTTTTTTCCTTTTATGGACCTATTTTTAGAAGATGGAGAATTTTTAAACATACCATAAACTGACTATAAATCCCTGATATCATACCAATTGTGTCTGTGATAGAGTATTAAAATACCAACACAAAGAGCCTTGTGTCCCTGAGAGATTCCCTCAAGAGACACTGAACTTTATCAAGAGACACTTGATTAATTTCAATACAGGAAGTTTTCCATTTCCTCTGTGACTACTGAAATATACATAATTAAAAATGCTTACCTTGAATGCTTACTGAACACTGAAAAGTACTGCCGGAGAACACAGAAAAAAAAGGAGCTTGCCTTTTTTGGTAAAACACATTTTCAGGAATCTCTTTTAAAAATTCATCATCACAAATGGAAATTCCAAACTGGCTTCTACTACAATGAAACTCTTATTTAAAAACAAACAACAATGTTGGGTTCCACCCCTCTGCCTCTTAAAGTATCCTATCAAAACACTGCAGACTTGATTTAAAAGTTCAGCCTGACTACTTAAAGCTGCATACCTAGACTGGGCAAGTTACTTCACCCTTTTGAGCCTCAGATGCCTCACTGGAAAAAATAAACGAAGTGGGCAGGGGATAAAACCACCTACCTTGCAAGACCTCCTGGGGATGAGAGACGATGCACAGGAAGCACCTGGCACAGAGGCCCTCATTATAATCATTATTCCAAAGCTAAGGAACACGCTACTTCTATTTTCTGATGAAACATGAAAACCATTCCATCTCCACTCAGGGGGAGCCATGACAACAAGCAAAGGGTCTTGTGACGTCCAAGTTGCTGCTGGCATTGCATCTGTGACCCCAATTGCTCCTTGGGCTTTGGGGGTCTATCTGGCATCTGAGATTGAAGATTAACTCCTTCAGGTAAGAAGGCTTATTCGGCAAGTGAGGAGGGCCTCCAAATTTCTGGTTCAATCCTGCCATAAGAAATCTCATTAGGAGTTTAGGGAAGGAGAGCTAATTGTATTACAGTGCACTGGCTAACAAGTTCCTCAGGAAAGAATAAAAGTAAATAAGCATCTGATTCAAAGCAGATCTGATAACATCTTCTCATTACCTCCTGAGAAGGACCCCTACTGTTCCACCAGGGGCACAGAGCCCTGGGATGTTCTTCTGCTTGTTTAATGCTGCATTTCACTTAGAACTTCCCTTCATTTCTGTCTGCAGAGCTGCTGGTGACCTCCTCCTACCCCCGACTCAGGGGCTCTGAAGTGGTAGAGAGTCAAGCCTTTAATGACTGCCAAACTCCAAATATACTTTCTAACTCTTCTACCGTTATGAGAATTAAAACACAACACTGAAACGAAGACTAGAGTTTGCCAGGGATACGTACCAAGAATTATATGAGGTGCTGAAGACACAAAGACGTGTAAGACCAAGCCCTGCCTCCCAAGCACCCCACACTCTCGCAGGGAAGACAAAGAGATCCAAGCAGTACAGTGTGATGACTGTGACCCCATCAGAGACTTAGGCAGCGGCTGCTTCGGGACCAGAAAATAGGCACTCTAACCCATTTGGGGGGAGGTAAGTGGTCAGAGGAGATACCTACAGCAGAAATCGGAAGGCTGAAGTATAACAACAGATGCTACATGACCCATCTTTCAATTCTGGCACAGGCCAGGGAGAAAAGAACAAACTGCGCCTAAGAGGCCAGGGTATGAATCCCCCTTCTGTCATTACTAACTGTACCATCAGAGCTTGACCCTTTATACGTCCAAGGCTCAGTGTGATACGGTAAAGAACAATGGGCTTGGAGAAGAACAAAGCTTGAACCTCCACTTGGACATTTTATAAGTATGTCACTCTGGGTGACTCAACTTTATTGTTGGAGTCTTGGTTTCTACAGGTGAAATATTAGGCTAATAACCTCTACATTTCTGGGCCGTTCCCAGTATTGAGATTATAGACCTAACCGGGCACAGAGAAGCACCTCGAAAATGTTCCTAGACTGAGAGTTAAATCTAAACTGCCTGTCACTAAATATTTCAAAAGAATAGCTGAAGGCTAATAAGACATTCCTTAGGAAAGGAGAGGGCATCTACAAACTTAAAACTCACTCTCAATCTAATGCAGAGAGAGCCGACGTTCCTCAAGAGCAGAGACTCTTTTTCCCTCTCCACCTTCAGGACCAGCACAAATGCCCCGCGTGGCAGGTTCTCAATAAACCTGCTACTAACGTCCAGATACCAAAACACGGTAACTGACAGTCACTGGATCCCTTTGAATCATAACACACTATAAAAAATTCAGAAATGGTTTATCTAAAAATGTGAGTCATGCATCCATTTTCTTACAAAAAACAAAACCTGATAACCCTAAGAAAAACTATGAAAAACGTAAGTAACCACATCCTTCTCTGCATGAAGCAGCGAATCTCACACTGTGGCGTGAAGGCACCACAGCTAAATATAACTCTGTAATTTTCATTCTCATTCTTCTCTTACTTTAAATGCCTGACAACACGCAAGCGATCAAAAACATTTACAAAAAGGATCCCCCAAAATGAAACTCTTAAGCCACTGAGTTTTGTTGAACAAAGAGATGCACCTAAGGCAAAATAATGATCCTTCCTTTATACATGTTTACCCCTCACACATATCCTGAGTAATGCTAAGAGTCCTATTATTAGAGACATTTATGTAATACGAAAACACTTATTTATCTCGACATGAATAGACCACCATAATCTGGAATCCTTTGCTCCACTTCCTCTTGTAACCAACCGCTAAATATAACTTGGCAGTGAACCAGCCACCAATCCATATATTATATCAGATAATTAAAAATACAGGGTTATGTAATCTTATTTAATGGTTAGTTGGCTTGGATTGAAAAACATCCAAAGCAATACCAGAGAACTGGATTAAATTATAAGCGTAAGACATTTCTGAAGATGTTTTTTAGTAAGAGGCAGCACACCCCCTACCAGCAAATATAATATTAAACATGCAATGCTACTTTCATCTCCAATTAACCTCCTTGGCAAGAAACTGCAATGTCAACTCACTCTATAGGCAGTGGTGTTTGGGGGGAGGCAGAGAGGCGATTAAAAAAAGTCTATTTTATTTGATTCGGTTTAACATCAAGTAAACATTACCCATTACTATTGGCAAAGAAACAAAAGCATTCGATAGTCGAGGGGTGGGGGGAAGGAAAATCAGTTATCCTGAGAAAACAGAAATAAAAGTCAGGAACTCATGTCCACTACGAAACACAAGCCTGGAAAGTGTAAAAGCCAGCCTATGTTAGCAGAGAAGCACACATCTTGATGTGATCCCAGCTCAAGTTCTTACTTAAGCATTATTAGGAAAAAAAGTAATTCAGCTAGGAAGTTGAAAAATGCTGAATTTTTTAAAAGAATGACCAAACCTCATTTATCAACTGTTTCATTATCATAGTGTGTTGATTACTGAAATCATATATTGGTCTCCAGAGAGCTTTAATTCAAAAATGCCCCTTGACCTGAGCACTAAAATCCTGTAGCATAAATCTACCGTGAATGTTTGTTTCTTCAAAGAAGATCACTAGACAAGCACAGAAACAAACTTTTTAACAAAATCAACAGGAAGCCGACAGGAGTCGACAGGAAACAAGCATATTAGTTATATCGATTTCTGCAGGTAAATTAGCATGTGCGAAGTGTTTCAGAGCCATCTTTTGAGGAAGGCATAAGTAGGGAGAACAAGGGCCTTATGAGACCAAACACCTGAGTTCAGATTAACCTATCTCAGTTACCTACGAGCTTCCATAGCTGAGGTCCTCAGCTCCCTCCCCTGAAAAACGGAGACATCAAAGGCTGCCTCACCAGCGTGCAAGTGTGAGAACACAAGTAGACAGCATGTGCCTGAAAGAGCCTCAGAAACTTTAGAACACTATGCACACAAAGGTACTGTTAGCATTTGGAGGTGTTAACCATCATGTCTATCTATTACATGTCACTCCATAATAAAACAGAGGTGTGCACTGCTGACTCATCAGCACTGAACAAGTTAGTGTCCGAATCTGGATTCCAGTATCGAGATTCAGAATAACATCTGAAAAACCAGGTGCCTCCTTTAGATGCAAACAGTCAAAACTACAGGTAAAAAAGAATAAAAATGCTCTCAACAGCCACTCACAAGATGATCATCAGATTTAAAATCAATTTCCTAATAGCCAATTCAGATTTAAGACACTGTTTTAGCAATGCACTTGTAATTCTGAAGTTACGTAACAGAGCGTAATTAATATTTTAAATGACAGGGTTCTGCATTCCAGACACCAGCCTGTGATTTAAGGGGGAAACATTTTAGTCTGAAATAATCTAAATTAACAGTAATAAGAGCACCTGAGCAGTATCTCTTTCTTCCTCCACATAACTGTTCGGTGTGAGAAGCGTACTTCTTACAAGAACTACATTTTTGATGGAAAAGTAAGGTAATCCGGTTTAAGGTCTTAAAAAAAACACTAAATAGCAACACTGTCCAAGATCTGTTTCAAATAACTGGAGGCAGTTACCACAGGTACAAACTCAGAAACCAAAAGAACTTTGAATGTATGAGAATGAATGTACTGCAGCAACCTGGCACAGAAAAATAATTCTGACTTTTAAAATAAAATAACTTACTACACTTTTGTTAAACTGCTTCCTTAATTGAGTACAACGTAACTTTGATTCAGCTTCTTTATTAAGGAAAGTGCACTCATTCTACAATCCAGAATATTTCTAACGCCAGTGATCTCACACAATGTACAAAGAAATATCTTTCAAAGAGATGACAGCCCAGCAGGCAACAAAAGATATATGTAAATCACAAAGAGCAAGGAGTACAAACCTAACTGTAGGGCTGTTCGGAAGAGCACGGCAATAAAACTTAAAATTCTCTTACTTTAATGCGTGCCCATTACTTCTTCACAAGCCCATGTTATTAAAGAAATAAAAATAAGCCTACAATTAAAATAAAACGGGGAAGCTCTGTGAACCAATCTCCGTTCAACAAATTAAATATCAAGCTGAAATTCCTGGAGACAGTGAGTCTCTCCACCACCACCCTCAGTCAACAACACGCACACCCTACTCGGAAGAACTGGTTGCAACACGCAAATACCGGAGATCGCTGTTTTAAAATATAGATATCTATACACAAGCAGAATATGTCTGCCTCATCTTTCACTTCCAACAATAAAAGAGCCAGGGCCAGCACTAAGACCAGCAGACCCGCCTAAGTCAGGAAGCACAGACTGTCAAGGCACAGTGAGTGATTCAGGCAAAAGGTAACAGATCTGACCAGATAATGTTTCTGCCATCACCTAGAGAAACAGCAGACCAGCGGCTCCCAAACCCAGCTTTCTCTGAGACACGTATTCCAGATCCAGGAGGAATAAAGGGCTGGTCCCGGGAAGGCAGGCTTAATTTACCGTCCATCCCAGAAGATTACTCAGGAAGCCTGAGGAGGAACAAGCCTGGGAACACTGTCCTGGGCCCGCACGCCTCCTGTACCCCCTGCACCCCGTGGCCTGCATTCCCCAGGGCTGCTCACACCCTGAGCTGGCCGGAGTAGTGCTAAGATGGCACAGGCATCAGAGGCTCCGCGGCCGGCGTTCCGAATCCCCAGCCAGCCCCCAAGGAGGGCGGCCCAGCCAGAGCCTCCCAAAGAGAGGACAGGCAAGCCAAGAAGCGGGCTCCGGTGTGGGCCTCTTCTCCCCTAATGGCCCTCGAGGGCCAGCCTGCAAGGCTTGGCATGAGCTGCCCACCCAGGGAGGGCGGCTAGAGCCTGGACCCGGGACAAAGAGGGGATGCGACAGGAGACGGATCTCTGCCACTGGGACCGCTGGCCCTGTTCCTCCAAAGTGCTTGAGGTCTGACCCCAAACCTCCTCCAAAGGTCCTCAAACTTCACCAACAATCCAAGCACCTGCTCCCTTCACCTCTTCTGCATTCGATCCCCTCAAATCCTTCCATTTCCCTCCAGCTTGCTCCAGTTCCTTCCCTCCAGACAAGCCAAACGCACTAGTTCCCCGAGTCCCCCGCCCCACTCTCTCCCTCCAATGAGATCATTCAACCCCGCCCTGACGAAGCCCCCAGATGTTCGCCGTCCCCCACTCATAAGTTTCCCTTGGGTACCTCGAGGCCCTAAAGGTTTCCTTCAAGTCCTAGCCAAACGCCTCAGCCTCCTTCCTTCCCGAGTCTCCCCAATGTGCACACACACCTCGGCGCTCCCCAGGTGTCCGGTACGCTCCCAGGTCCCTACCCGAACGCCCCCAGGTTGCGACCTGGGTCCCCTCCAGTCGCCCCAAGGGCGACGGCCAGCCAGCCCCACGCTCCCGCCTTGCCCGCCGGTCCCGACCCTCCCGGTCCCCGGCCCCCTGGCCCGCCGCTCCCGGGTCTCCAACGGCCGCGGGCCGGCGCGCGCCCCTACCTTGGTTCACCAGCCGCAGGGCGTGCGTGAAGGAGGGGTCCAGGGAGTCCTTCTCCGCCATCAGCTCCGGCAGGTACTTCTCCTCCATGCTCGCCGGCCGCCAGGGCCCGGGACGCGGACTCGAGGCGGGCGAGCAGCGCCGGCCACGCAACCCCCGACCCCGCCCGCGCCCTAGCGGCGCGGAACCCGGGCCGGACGCCGCGGCCGGGGCGCGGCGGAGCCAAGC